>NC_051077.1:9711671-9885881 GCF_004664715.2 Peromyscus leucopus | reverse complement strand
TGATTGTGACCGAGCAGTACTGCTCCAGGAGCAGGGCCTTGACGGACACCACACAGGCCTCGCTCCACTCTCCCTCAGCTGGGATGACACCTGCCACAAAGCACTTTATAGCAGAAGGAGGAAACAAGTCAATGCTCTTGTTTAGCGGGTGGATTCTGTCTATGGGAATTACTTCTTCATTTCCGTAGTCAATGTACAAGACTTGAGCCTTCTTCTGTAACACATCAATGCCTTGTATTATCGCTCTGTTCCAGGTCTGATCAACCGTGTACTTGGCAACACAAACTTCCCCCTTAACAGGCAGATAACCATCTTCAGGCACCATATTTGCATATGTTTCTTTCAAGCTTGTAGAGAGTTGGTTCATGTATTCTAAAACCTCCGAAGAATACAACTGGATATAAAAGTTACTTGGGTGCTTGAATTCAGTAATTGTGCCCTTTATTTCCATAGTTTTCTTGAGTTGGAGACTTCTCAAGTCAGAAAGCATCACTCTCTCAGTACCAGTAGTCATGTCTTTAGTAATCCCAAGGGGACACTCACTCTGCTCATTTTTCCCTTCAGTGCTCTTCGTTTCAAACGGTGATTTATTATCTTCAAGCTTGTGCAAACTTTGCTGTACAGGTCTGCAGATGGTGCTGTGGGAAGACCAGTCCCTCCTCTGGCACGCCGTGGAGCAGTAGTATGTCTGCTTGCACTGGGAACACCTCAGTGAGCCAAACAGACCACAGCGATGGCAGGTTGTTGACCGAAGGGGTGGTCCTAAAGAGTTGAAGAGTGCTGGATTATTTACAGACAAGGCATTCTCAAACAACTTGTGGGATTTTTTTGATTTTTCAGGAGACACGTTATTGTTGGGCTTAGTTTTGACTTGGTTGGGTGGTGAACTGTTTTCAAGGCTTAATGGTGACCCTGGGTTTCCTGTTGATGTCTTCCTGTCTCCTTTGGTCCCACAGACTTCTCCATTGATACAAGCAGGGTTTGAGGAGATCACTGAATTGTCTTCCTGACTAGCTAAATACGGTTTGCTTTGCTCACAAAGCAAGAAACTGTTCTTTTTATTTCCACTCTCTGGGCTTTTGAGTCTGAAATTGGGATGGTTATGCTGTGCTACAGGGCTTCTTAGTGAGTCCTGTGGTGGAAGCTTGCTTTCCTTTTTCTCAAAATTAAATGGCTCTGCCATTTTACAAGTAGAGGCTTCCAAATTATTTCGTGGCATCATATTAGGTGGCAAGTTAACATTCACTGAAGTCTCGCCTCGGCCGCCCAAGGCCGCTCTCGTGCTCAGTCCAGTAGTTTAACATCACCCCTAAACCCACAAAGAAGAATCACACATAACATTTTCATAACATTTCCCTCATTGCATCCAGAACCAAGGCCAATGCAAGCAAATTTTCTTCCCTTTTAAAGATTTATCTATTTTTATGTGCATTGGTGTTTGGCCTGCATGTATGTCTCTGTGAGGGTGCCAGGTCCCCTGGAACTGGAGTTACAGACAGTTGTGAGCTGCCATGTGGGTGCTGGGAATTGAACCCTGGTCTTCTGGAAGAGCAGCCAGTGTTCCCAACTTCTGGAGAGCCATCTCGCCAGCCCCAGCAAGTAAATTTTCTTGTTGTGGGTTTTCTGGTGTAAAGTATTTCCTGTCTGTATTTATTGGGGTCTCATTTCCAGCTTCCAAACCATGTGTACTCTGCCTCACGAGGCCGCCAAGAAACAGTGCTCAGAGAAACTGCTGAGGCCAACCCTTCTGTGGCTGATGGAGCAGGTTGCCAGAGTCTGCATACGGCTGCAATTTCATGGCTGCTCTTCAGTGTTTTCACTCCTGAGAATTTTCCATTTCCCCAAAATACAATTTCATATTCAAAAGAAAAGACTTTTAACATGTATCATATCCAGTATTTTCGTGCATTGTTTCCCTGGGATGTCTACAGCAGTAGAAAAGTTACTCAGACAAGAACTCACTAAGATGAGGTGGCACGTTTAGCTCATTCCTTGGCCCAGGAGAAGTCCTCAAGGTAAGAGAAAATGTCACAGGTTCTGGTTCACTTGACCTATTTTCTTTCCGCTTCCTCCCTTCCAATTAACTTGTTGTCAGAGCACAGGAAGTGAAACTCTCCTGTAATCCTGTTTGAATCAGTCTTTCCCTTGACACTTACTAGTTAAGTGACCTTAGAGCCAGCCAGAAAAAAAAAATGACACGTATCTTGGCTTGACACACAAAAGTTTGTAGTTCACCCCTGCACATTGGCCGCGGGGCCAAAGAAGCCGTCATCTCCACAGGAGCAAAATCACATTGGCTGCTCATGTTCCCTGATCCCACATGGCATCTCCACAGATTCCCTGCAAAGGAAGAGCCAGGAAACTGGGACAGATAGGCAAGGGGCATTGTCGCTGAAGAAAATCCTGGTTTGGCCATAGCAAATTTCTTAGTGTCCTCATGCCTCATTTTCTTTATCTATAAAACATAACTAATGCCTCTGAAGGCTGTGGTGAGGATTAGTAACATTATTAGAGGATTAATAATGCGTTTGTCAGGGTCCTGGAAGGAAACATGATACACTGAAAAGAATTCATTGTCCTCATGAAAAATTAATAAATGGAATCAGGTATATTGAGATTTAAGAGAACCGATGCATGCTTTCGATGTTCCCCAGCAGTTTAGTGAATTGTGTTTTCATTTTCATTTAGTTTCAGGACATTTTTCTTATTTTTTCTTGATTTCTTCTTTAGCCATTCATTATTCAGTAATGAGCTTTTGTATTTACTAGAGATTTGTTTGTTGGTTTTCAAGTTTTATTTCATTATGGTCAGATAGTATACACAGAATCATTTCAATCTTTTAGAATTTGTGAAGATTCATTTTGTGTTCCAGGATGTGGTCTATTTGGAAAAGCTTCCATGTGTTACTGAGTAGAATGGGTATTGTTTGGTGTTTGGATAGAATGTTCTGTAGATATCTGCTAAGTCCATTTGATGTATAATGACAATTAACTCCGATGTTTCAGTTTTTGTGCAGATGACCTGTCTATTGGGAAAAGTGGGGTATTGAAATCACCTAGTGTTAATAGATTGATGCTACTCTGTGTTTTTAAATCTATGTCTATCTAGTAGAACAGTTTTTTAAAATGAAATTGGGTGCACTAGAGTGTGGTGTATATGTTTATGTTAGTAACATCTTCTTGATTAACTGTTCCTTTGGTGAGAATGAAGTGTCTCTCTTTGTCTATTCTGATGAGTTTTAATCTGAAGTCTATTTTGTCAGGTATTAGGATGGTGAGAGCTGCTTGCTTCATGGTCTCATTTAATTGGAGGACTTTTGTCCATTCTCTCTCTCTCTCTCTCTCTCTCTCTCTCTCTCTCTCTCTCTCTCGACAGGGTTTCTCTGTGTAGCTTTGCGTCTTTCCTGGAACTCACTCTGTAGCCCAGGCTGGCCTCGAACTCACAGAGCTCCTCCTGCCTCTGCCTCCTGAGTGATGGGATTAAAGCCTTTTACTCTCTTGAAAGCGGTGCCCATCGTCCAAGCTGAGATGTGGACAGGACCCTCACACTGCTGCCCCCACCCAACTCTGTATTCAGACTTCCAGGTCCTTCTCCAGGCTGTAGCCCTTTAGCACTCAATGCTTATTTTCTGTAATCTACCACATCTAGCCTGGGCCTCATAGCCAGTGCCCCAGCCTAGTCTGGCCTCCTGTAACTTTGTAGCAGCTGACGTCTAGGCCTCCACAGTGTCCTTCATGCTGATGTCTAGGCCTCCACAGTGTCCTTCATCCTAGTTCTGGCCTAGTCCCAGCACCTCCTTTTGCTCATCATCTATGTTTCCACCAGGACCTGCACTAGCCGCATCCACCCGCAGGACCCTTTTCTCGGCCTCCACCACCAAGCCTTCCCATGTCCCCCTCCAGGGTCTAGCCTGGTGAGTACCACTGACCTCATCTGCACCTTTCCTGGAACCTACCAGACTTCGTCTGGGTCCCACAACCAGTTCTCCAACTGGGTCTGGCCTTCCCCACCTCCCCTGCAGAGGAGCTCTAGGCTTGAGACAGCATCCTCCCTCCCTATTCTCTAAACCCCAGGACTCTCCCCACCGTATCCAACATTTCCACTGAGATCTTTCTACCTCTATACTCCAGCTTGGATCAGGATGCACACCTTGAATACAAGCTCAGCCCCTCTGCCCAGGCTTCATTCCAATGGAGCCATTTCCAGTCTCTAGGCTCCACCCCAACCAACGCTACATTGATACCAAACTTAGCACTAACAAAGAAAGTTGACATGTCTAGAACTCATTGAAGGATTATTAACAATATGAAAGGTCAAGTCAGTGTCTTCTCTCTAAAATCTACCGGTCCTGTAGAAATGCTTGCTAATGAGAATTACCTAGATGAACTCCAGGACACAGAAGTTAAAAGAAAAATCAAAAACTTCCACAAAGACTTCCAAGAGTTTAAAGAAGACAGAAAGAAACAGATCAATGAAATCAAGGAGAAAGAGCTTAAGGAGAATAAATACCTGAGTGAAGTCTAAGAAAACACACACATGTAGGCTGCTGGTGGAAATGATGAAGACCAGCCAGGACTTGAGAATAGAATTCAGTCAGGAGACAGAAACACTGAAGAGGTCTCAATCTGAAATGAATATGGAACTGAAAAACCCAATTGTCCAACTGGAAAACTCAAAGGAAAGGAAAGCCCTACAAGTTGAATGAATGAAGCAGAGGACAGAATATTAGATCTCAGATATAAAATAGAGAACCTAGACCAAACAAGCAAGGGACATTAAAAAAAAACAACTAAAATTACAGGAAAGGAGCACATAGGAATTGTGGGACACCTTGACAAAACCAAGCCTTCAAATTATAGGCATAGTTGAGGAAGAAGATTACAAAGTCAATGGCATAGACCATATCTTCAACACAATCATAGAAGAAAATTCCCCCAAACGAAGGAAAGATGCACCTATACAAATACAAAAAGCACACAGAACACCAAACAGACAAGACCAGAAAAGGAAATTCCTACAACGTATCATAGTTAAAACACTAAGTACACACAACAAAGGAGGCATTCTGAAAAGTGCAGGAAAAGAAAACCAAGTCACATAGAAAAGGAAAACCCATCCGCATAAGAGCTGATCTCTCAATGGAAAGTTTGAAAGCCAGAAGAGCCTGGAGCAATGCACGCCAATTCCTAAAATGTTATGACAGCTAACCTAAAATAACATATCCAGCAAAACTATCTACTGTGATTGAATGAGAAAGAAAAATATTCCATGACACAAACAGCCTAAAAAATTTTATACCTAACAAACCCCACCTAAGGAAAATACAAGAAGCATTGTTGTGGGCGGGGAGGGCTGGAGAGAGGAATGAGCATAGCAGAGAGATGTTAGAAAGAAATATTAAATCCATAATTATTAAAACATAAAATACCACTTTGTACAAAAATCGACAACACAATGACCGCAACTAACACACACAATTCAGTAACAACTTTAAGTATCAGTAACATCAATTCTCCAATCAAAAGACACAGACTGACCAAATGGATTAATAAACAAAATCTGTCTATCTTCTGCCTACAAGAAACACATCTTAGCTTTAAAGATAGGCATTGCCTTAGAGTAAAAGGATGAATAAAATTACTCCAATTGAGTGAGACCAGAAGGCCAGCCTTTGTTATCCTAATATCTGACAAAACAGACTTCAAACTAAAACTAATCAGAAGTAATAAAGAGGGGTATTTCCTTCTAACCAGGAGAACAGTTAACCAAGAAAACTTCACTATCCTAAACATATATGCTTCAAACCCCGAAGTGCCCAATTTCATAAAAAAAAATCTACTACTGAAATTAGAGAGTTAGATTATGCATTTTTTCTTGCAGTTTTCAATACATTTTCTTTGTTTTCTATACTTAATGTTTAAACTATGATATGGCTTAGGGATTTTCTGTCCTGAGCTCGTCTATTTGGTGTCCTGCCTGCTCCTTGTATCTGTATGGGTGTGTCTTTCCTTAGTTTGGGGGTGTTTTTTCTATGGTCTTTGTGAACATCTGATCTATGCCATTGACTTTGGATTATTCTCCCTCATCTATACTTATAATCGTTTGCTCTTTTCTTAATGTCCCACGTTCCCTGTAAATTCCTTTCTCGTGTTTTTAATTTTTTCATATCCTTTGCTTATTTTTGCTTAGATCCTTTGTCTTCTAGTCCTGACATTCTGTCTTCTGCTCTATTCATTCTATTGGAAGGCTTACTTTGTGTTTTCGAGTTGAGCTATTGAGCTATCCCATATTCATTTCAGATTGGGTGCTCTTCAGTGTTCCTGTCTCTTTATTGAATTCCATTTTCAAGCCCCAGATGGTATTGACCGTCTATCAGCCTTATGTTTGTATTTTCTTGGGAATCACTCAGGCATTTGCTCTCCTTAAGTTCTTTCTGCTTAATTTCATGGAGCCGTTTCTTTGTGTCTTTAAATTCCTTGAATATTTTGATGAGGTTTATGCTTTTTAATTTCTGTGTCCCAGGGTTCACCTAGATAATCCTCGTTGGCAAACATTTCTACAGGACTGATAGGTTTTGGAGAGAAAATAGTGGCTTAATCTTTCATATTGTTTGTATTTTTGCAATAAGATCTGGCCATGTGGACTTCTTTTGTTAGTTTTGTGTCTCATGAACAGAGCAGGTTGGGGCAGAAGAGAGGTCGTGTGTATGGGTTGGGCCTAGAGGTTGGAAATGCCTTCAGTGTAGATGGACTCCACTGAAAGCCAGATGGACAGAGGAGACTAGGGTGGCGTGCAGAATGTGTCCTGGCTCAAGTGTGTAATCCAAAAGAAAATTCTTTAATATAAGAAAAAAGTAAACTGTTTTTTATACTTTTTAATTTTTGTCCCTTTGTACTTAATTTTTAAGCCTTGTTTTGTCTTTATACTTTGTTATAAAGTATATCATTTTAGAAATGTAACCTAGAGGGCCATACAATCTCTCTATATACATATATATGCATATATATGTATGTATGTATGTATTATGAAGATACACAAGGATCTCTTTTTCTCCCTTTCTATATGCCTGCCCTTAAATTTGAACTGTGTACTATCTCTATTTTGTACGTAATAAACTGCTAAGTGTCCTTTATTCTCACTTGTTTTGAAATTATTTTCTGTAGCATAGTCAAGCATCTGGTTTAATATGAGTAGACATTATTGATGTGGGACCTCCCTGTGCCTCCTCTCCGGCACTGATAATGATGCTCATGCGGTTTACTTTCTCTCCCCTTCCTTCCTTCCTTCCTTCCTTCCTTCCTTCCTTCCTTCCTTCCTTCCTTCCCTCCTTCCCTCCTCCCCTCCCTCCCTCCTTCCTTCCCTCCCTCCTTCCCTCTCTCCCTCCCTTCCTTCCCCCATTTTTCATGTGTTATTTTCTTTCCCTTCAACGCTTTTTTCAATTCCCATTTCTGCTGGTGAACAGCAGAAATTTGACCAGGTAGTCAAGTTTCCAGCACCCAGCCAACGGATTAATTGGTATTACAAAATTATAGGATGTTAGATCTGAAGCAACCGTGTTTAGCCCCACTCATTAAGGTAAAGAAACCAAGCCCAGAAAGGGATTTGCACAGAAAGAGGCAGGGCAATCATAAGACTCCTGTCTTCTCAGTTCTTGGCTGAGACATCCCTGTCCTTATTGGTCATGAGGTGACCTTTCCAAACCCCTTTGTTTTCCCGTGTGTCCCAGTTATCTGACAACGTGTCCAAGTTGCAGCATGCTTCAGTATCTCTTTTCCTGGGACTCCCACAGAGGGATGATTGACAGGACTGGTCTTTAAGATCTGAGGCTCAGGGCTCACACAAGCTGCTGCCTTCCTTTCTAAAGCTGTAAGGAAATCTCACAAACTCTGCGTCTGAAACTCATCAGCCTGCTTATCTAGAAACTTCTAGATGTCAGCTGGTAGTAACTTTCCATTGTTAATCAATCTTCAGACTCCAAGTTCTTTTCCTATTACTTAATATCACCATCAAAGATAAAGATGAACTTGAATATTTGAGGGCTTTGGAAGGTCTATAATTCTTAAAAAGTTACTTGGACCATGATTAAACATGACCGAAACACTTGTAGAACATGGTTTGATGTAGATGATACATGCTTGGCCTAAATCATCCTTAGCTTGCAAGCGGCCCTCAGTGACATGCATTGGAAATTACTCACAGACATCTGGTCTACAGAGCATCCTAGGGTCTGAACCCTCTTCTGCAGGAAGTCCTTCTCTTCTCCGGGGAGGAAATGGGAGACTCAACACTTGTTATATGCTTGCTGCACACCTTACACTGGTGATGTCATAGAATTTAATCCTCTCAATTACCCCCTGGTAGTATATCCTCATTTAAAAAATGAAAAAGAACTTAAGTGTGTGTGTGTGTGTATATATATACACACACACATATATATATATACACACACACATACACAACACACACACACATATATATATAAAACACCCCACATTCACTTATCCTGGGAGATGATAAGTAGAAGCAAAGCCCGGATGCAAACCCATCTCTTACTATTTCACTGCCCGCCCTCCCTCATTCCCTCTCTTCCTCCCTCCCTCTTTTTGAGAAGCCAGATCATTTTTTTTTCATCTAAAACAATTTGTAATGATACACACACACTACAAGTATGGAGTTGTTTGGTTTAATTCTTAATAACTAAAAACTGGAAGTATTCCAAATGTCGCCATACAATGGAGTACAACAGCAATAGAAAGCAGGGAAACAGCAAAGTCCATGCAGACCATGATGAGTTTTAAAATAAGTATGCGGAGTTGAACACTCTAGAGGCAGAAGAATATGAACTGCATAGATCCACTTCTGTCAAGGTTGAGAAAAGATAACACCAATATTTGGTGGCAAACAGTGGATTGATCGGTGTATACCAGAGCAGAAGTGTGTTTTACAGTATCCCTGAGAGAATGTTTTGCTGGCAATGAAAATATTCTGTGTGTGGTCTGCGGTGGTGACATGGGGCAAGTCCAAATAAAAGAGACTAATTCTTGATGTCATCTACCCAAGAGTGAGCCTGATTTTTGTTGTTATTGTTTGTTTTTGATTTTTGGAGGCAGTTTCTCTATGTAGTTTTTGGTGCCTGTCTGGATCTCACTGTGTAGATCAGGCTGGCCTCAAATGCAGAGATCCGCCTGGCTCTGCCTCCCAAGTGCTAGCATTAAAGGCGTGTGCCACCACTGCCCAGCGAGTGAGCCTGATTTGTTCTGAAGAGTTCTGATCTAATATCTTGGGGATCAGCTCAGGGATTCTTCAAGAGCCACGGAGTCAGTAGTTGTTCTATCAACAATTGATAGAAAAGCCAATTGTTGAACTTGACTTTTCTATCTGAGGGAATAAAACTTAATTCTCTGGAGCTAGAAAAAAAAAAAAAGGGGGAAAAACACACCCACCCTCTTAGGGTCTTTCTATCATATTTTTTCTCTGTTCTCCCTTGTCTTTATTTTTCCTTTACAGCTTCTATATCCCAACAAAATATTTCAGCTAATATAAAAATTGCAGTGTGGTTACATTCAATTTTTCCAGTGAATGATTATGATGAATACAGGTTAAAAAAAGTGTTTTCTATTTCCTTTACATAATTGAACATCCCACGTACTATAGATGGAAAACAAATTATTTCAAGAATCCACATACATTCATATCCAAGCAACTTGTTATAGAGTAACAGAGTGTATGCAAGCAAGGTATTTTTCTCAGCCAGTTTTTTTTAATTTGTGGTTACAAAGAAAGGATCAATCACTTTATTACTCATCTCAAAAGGTAATCTTATAAGGAATCTTAAAAGAATCACAAATCTAAATTTTTATACATGAGAAACAATCTGCTCTATTTTAAATCCTCATGTGCATACCCACTCATCAACATTTTTTTTTTTTTTAATCAGGAAGATGAGGGCAGAAATGGGTACAAGGAATTAATCATCATCTTTGATCACCAAGCCATCCCAACAAGTAAGGCATGTCAGCTAGTAATACCCGGGCTGCTTTGTTCTTGTCCTCTGACCTCAATGAGTCCCTCAATGAAGGAACTCTGTGCTTTCCTAAACTTCATATTGTTTCCTTGGGTTTTTCACCTCAAAGCTATTAACAAAACATCTTAACCTAAACGTAAGTCACATTTAAAGCTTTGTTTTAGTTGTGATGCACACCAAAACCCACAAACACATCTCTCGACATTAAGATGAAAAGAACTTGAGCTAATTTAGCTTCTGGGACTCGATTGTTTTTTCCTAATCATTAACCTAAGCCACAGTCTATGCGGCTCCCCAAGAGAAACTAGCTGTGTGACGCTTCTTTGTTCTTATTGTCTATCCTCTGCAGCCTCTGCTTTATCAGGGGCAGGGGCAACATCGTATCTTCCTTTTGCCTCTGTCAGTTTTCCCACTAAACTAACCTCTATCATAATCCCTTACTATACTAAAGACCATCAATCGTCAAAATCCTATTTAAACTAACACTATGATTGTACAAAATCATTGCTTCAGTTAAAGAGTACAGCTTAAGAGGAAACCATCTTCATAATAATCCACGGGGGAAAATGCCCAGTAGAATGGGATATTTCCATGAGATAATCATACTTCATTAAAGGCAGTGGGGAGCTCCCCATGCCCCTTCACACCACGCCAGATACCAGAGAAAAATGGCAGTAGTGAACATGTAAAAGCACAGCAGTAGCAAGAGACGTTCTGGGCTGAAGGCCTCGAGGCCTTGCCTAACCGAGATTCACCATCAGTGCCTTGATTCCTGGTGGGCTGACCTCCCAAAGTCATTTGCTACCTGCTGCTCCTCTGACATGGCCACCGGCAACCTAATCTCTTTAGAAAGCCCCCCTCCCCCCCGTATTTGTTGAAGAGCACAGCAAATACAGCAGTGAAAGGAACGAGGAACTTTTGTCTTAATCTTTTCCAGGCATCTCACGAGGAAGGAAATCATTTTTCTGGTCTTACTGGCTTGGAACAGCACAGGAAGTCATAGTTAGATGTAATCGATCTATGCCCATGTGTTGTTTTCAATATTTTGTGTGTGTGTCCATATCTTACACACACATTCATTTTTCTGATTAAGAGGTATGAATGGATTATGAAGGAGAAATAAATAACTTGGTAAAACCACACTGTGCAATCAGCTCAGCTTGTGGGAGTTAATTATATTGGGAGTCCAAAGTATACTAAGATTGATTACATTGCTTTTTCTTAAAGGTCAGTTAATTTTAAGTAGACTGTGTGTATAGTATGGAAGCAGAATGAATGAATGATGTCAAACCACATTATTAACTTTGTTACAGGTTAGATTAATGTTTAATTTGTGAAAGCAAGCTTCAAACAGCATTTCTCAGAAAACTCATTCCCAAATGATGTATACATCTGTCACAACTCACTGAATCACAATTTTTCTTTTTCTTCAATTTTATTTTTAAAATTAAAATATAATTACATTTCCCCTTTTCCCTTTCCTCCTCCTAACCACTCCTACATCCCTCTCCAACTTACTCCTCAAATTCATGACCTCTTTTCCTTTGTTACAGTTACTTATGTGAATGCGAATGTGCCGGGCTTATGCCTTTAATCCCAGCACTCAGCAGGCAGAGGCAGGCAGAGGCAGGCAGAGGCAGGCAGAGGCAGGCAGAGGCAGGCAGAGGCAGGCAGAGGCAGGCAGAGGCAGGCAGAAGCAGGCAGATCTCTGTGAGTTTGAGGCCAGCCTGGTCTACAGAGCAAGTTCCAGGACTGTCTCAAAAAACTAAAGGGGAAAAAATGTGCATGCACACACACACCCACACATACACATGCACATATACTCTCACATACATCCACACACCATAGAGTCTAGTTAGTGTTGCTTGCATGTATATGATTTCAGGGATGACCACTAGGTATTGGATAGTCAGTTAGGGGATCATCCACATAGGATTATGGGGAAACCCAAATCTCCCAATCTCAGCACTCCTCAGCGGCCTTAGTTCTCTGTCTAGAGGTGAGGCCACCTGAGATTTACCCCTTCTATTATAGGCAGGTGTTTATGTGGAGGTTCACACACATGTATTTCCTAGCTCCATCATAGGTAGTCCTGTATGTGGAGGTTCACACACATGTATTTCCTATCTCTGTTGTAATTAGAACTCCATGTACAGCTTTTCTCATACACATATTTCCTAGCTCTGTCATAATTAGGATTATATGTGGAGGTTCACACACACATATTTCATAGCCCTGCCATATTTAAGTGTGGTGATTTGAATGAAATCAGATTCCATAGGCTCATATATTTGAATATTTGGTTCCCAAATAGTGGTTCAGGAGGTGTTGACTTGTTGGAGGAGGTGTGTCACTGGGGTGCCTTTGAGGTTTCAAAATCCTGTGCCAGGTCCAGTCTCCCTCTTTTTTTTTACAAAATCCATCATACCTAGGCCTATATATACGGGCCTATATATATCATAAAAATATATTTCCCGGGGCTGGAGAGATGGCTCAGAGGTTAAGAGCACTGGCTGTTCTTCCAGAGGTCCTGAGTTCAATTCCCAGCAACCACATGGTGGCTCACAACCATCTACAATGAGATCTGGTGCCCTCTTCTGGCCTGCAGGCCGAACACTCACTGTATACATAATAAATAAATAAATAAATCTTTAAAAAAATATATTTCCCTGCATTGTCATAGGTAGGCTCATATGTATAGATTTACACACGTGGATTTCCAAGTTCTGCTATTGGTAGGTACATATATGCAAGTTAAAAAAAAAAACCTGTTTCCTAGCTCTGTCATAAATAGGCCTATGTGTGTTTATTTATACACACAAGTTCATCTTAGGCCTATTATAGGTAGGTATATCCATGGATTTTCATGTGCAAATGTATTTACTAGCTCTGTCATAGGTAAGTGTTTATGTGCAGGTTCATACACTTCTTTCTAGGTTCTGTGTTCAGTTAGTCTATATGTTCAGGTTGACACACTCTGTCTTGGTAGGAGCATATGCAGCTTCTCAAACATGTATTTCCTATCTATGCCATAGGTAGGAATATATGTGAATGTTCACACCCATGTATGTCCTACCTCTCCCATAGGTAGTTGTATACGTGCAGTTTCACATACAATTGTAATATCCTATCTCTGACATAGTTAAGTGTACATGTGCAAGTTCACTGGCAAGTATTTCCTACCCCTGTTGTTGCTAGGTGTGTATGTGCAGATTAACGCACTCAAGTCTCCAGGATATGTCTTCGGTAGGTGTGTGTGTGCAGATTAACACACTCAAGTCTCCAGGATATGTCTTCGGTAGGTGTGTGTGTGCTGGTTTACAACCACAGTTCCTAGCTCTATCTTAAGTAGGTATAAATGTACAGGCATACAGGCACACACACACACACACACACACACACAATTATGATGGCTAGTATTGCACACACACATTATGATGGCTAGTCAGCCTGACTACATCTGGAATTAGCTAAAACTACGCAGCCAGGAACCATGTAAAGAGCTTTCTGGATGAATCATTTGAGATAGGAAACTCACCCCCAAGTCTGGATTATTTTAGGTCAAAGACTCACCCTAGATCTAGGCCACACCTTCTGGTGGCAGCCTACACGAAACGATGTGAAAGGAGAAAGCTTTTACTTTTTTTTTTTTTTTTTTTTTGCTTGCTTGTCCTTGCCGTCACTGGCAAGTTCCTCTATCCTGCTCTGAGGCTTTCAGTACCTAGCACTGGAACCTACCTCTTTGGGATTCCAATGCAGACTGAAAGCCAGCTGAGACGTTCAATCTTGTGGACTGAACAACTACTGGATCCTTGAACTTTCTATCAGGAGATGTCATTGTTAGACTACATGGCCCGCAGCCTGTAAGCCACTCTAATAAATTCCAACTCGGGCGGTGCTGGAACACAGGAGTCATGTAAACATACGGGCTGGTGCTGCCACGTTGTGCTACTGGGACATGGCAGGAATGAAAACAGGCAGGTTCGTGCAACCACACAGTGGCTCTGGGACATGGCAGCTGTGTGAGCAGGCATATGGAGGCTGCTAAATGATACATGGTGGGTATGCAAAGTTATGTTCATTCTGCTATGAGACAGCCCTGGAATATTGTAGACATGAAAGCAGATGTGCCCAGGCCACCAGTTGGACACAGCTGAAGTACAAACAGGTTAGCCCCATACTGTCACTCAGTGGCACTAGACATAGAAGAGCTCCAGCCACCACATGGTGGCTCTGGGACACAGAAGATTTGTGAATTGATGTGGCCCAGCCACCCCTTGGTGGTCCTGAGACATGGCAAGCATATTAACAGACATGTTTTCTGTGGAACAATCCTTCCTACACTATGAATATGTGTATTACTCTCATTGGTTAATAAAAAGCTGACAGGCTGGTAGCTAGGCAGGAAGTTAGGAAGGAAAGCCAAACTGAGAATGATGGGAAGAAGGAGGGCAGAGTCAGGAGAGACACCAGCCAGCTGCTGAGTAAGTAGGACGGGTAAAAAACAAGGTAACAAGCCATGAGCCACATGCAAAACATAGATAGAAATACAGGTTAATTTAAGTCTAAGAGTAATCTAGTAACAAGTCAGAGCTATCAGCCGAGCATTTATAATTCATGTTCAGCCTCTGAGTCAGTTATTTGGGACCAGGTGGTTGGGACAGGAAACATCTGTTTACACATGTCCTCTAGGCCACCATGGGTTATTGCCCAGACATGAGACGTATGCGAACAGGCATGCCCAGGCCCCTCCGTGTGGTTCAGGGACTTGTCAAATGTGCAAGCAGGTGCCCAGGCCAGGAGATGGTGGCACTGTAATGTGGCAGGCCTGCCAGCAGGTGTGAACAGATGTTACCAGGCAAATAAAGCAAAAAGGCACGGCTAGGCTGGTAAGTGGTAGTGCTGGGACAGGCTCCCGGACAAGAGGGAACACTGCACCACCGTGTGGCAAACCTGGGACATGGCAGGCGTGTAAAGGGGCCCGGACAACGCCTGCCTGCCCTGGAATGTGATAGGCATGCGGAAAGGAGTGTTTAGGCTGCCCTTTGACAGCCCTGGGGCAGTGGGGAGGAGAGCTGACAGGTGTGCCCAGGCCACCAGCTAGCAATGCTGTGCGTGTGTATGTGTGCCACGCCCCAGCACGACGACGACGACCTCATACCTGCTGTGCCCCAGAACTGTCATGTGTTTCCTCACGTGCTATGGCCCCACTTCCCACAACACAATGTGGTTGGTGGTCTGGGCTCACCTCTTCACGCGGGGGGGGCCCAGGGGCTCGATAGGACAGTGCGTGCTAGGCTATTCACATGTCGGCTGTGACCCGGCACCACCCTGTGGCAGCACGGGCTCACTTGTTCACACCCATGCTCACTTGTTCACACCCATGCTGGGTCCCTGGTGACTCGGGTTCATCAGTCCTGAAGACGTACATACAAGTGTAACATACGGACTCAATGGTTATGTTTAGGAACACACACACACACACACACACACACACACACACACACATATGTGCACACATTAACAAATCGGTGAAAAAAGAAGCCATGAATTTGAATGAGAGCAGCGAGGGGCCTATGGGAAGGTTTGGAGGGAGGAAAAGTGGGAAATATTTAGTAAATTATAATCTCAGCTGGGCAGTGGTGACACATACCTTTAATCTCAGCACTTGGGGAGGTGGGTCTCTGAATCTGAGGCCAGCCTGGCCTATAGAGAGAGTTCCGGGACAGCCAGGTGTTTGGGTGGAAGCCCTACCAGCGCCATAGACCCAAGGAGTCTGGGATGTTTAGGTGGAAGTCTCACCTCAGCCCCCCCCTCCCCAGGCCTCGTCCCTGAGAAAGCCGGCCAAGCAGCAGCTCCCCCCCTCCCCGGGAGGGTATTTAAGGTTAGGTGTATAGACTTCCCCTCGTGGTTTCTGCTCTTCCCCTAGGACCACCCAGGAATGCTCTGCTCAGATTAAACCTGGACTTAATAATTTGGCCTGATCTGACTGATTACTTTGGTGGAGTTACTCATTATGGGGAATTTTTATTTATCACCAGGGATACACAGAAAAACTCCCATCTTGAAAAACAAAAATAAACTCTGTGTGTGTGTGTGTGTGTGTGTACACATACATACAGATGTAAAATATCTCAAAAATAAAACACCAACAAAATAGACTTCTCGCTCTAGCGTTAACAGAGAATCAGGAGATGGCGTCTGAAATCGACAAGGGAGGAGCCTATCTCCGCTGGCGTCTGAGGCTACTGCAGCAGCATGTTGAACCCATGTAACGGTTACCTGCTCTCCTGTAACTCCTCACCCAGCCTCTCTAAGGAAGCCTAATAAATTCCTTGGTCTAGCAAGCTGGCCTTGAGTAGAAACCTGACTTTCCTCTGTTACTGGTGTCCTGTGAGGGGTGAGTACATGTGTGTTCTCATCTCCCCAGGAGGAGCGAAGACAAAGCCTGGGACACCCAACCCATCCTCCTGTTCCACCATTTCTAGAATAAATCTCTAGTAGCTCGACAGAATAAAGGACGAGGAACTTGACAGATCCCTGGCAGGTAGACCAATAGGGAGAGAGGCTATAGATAGATAAGATGCCAAACTTCTAGCTTTTCCCTCATCCTCCTGACCTGGGACTCTTCCATCAGCCTCCTCCCCTTTCTAGATGACCAGTCCAGACTGCTGAGACATGGTCAAGGCTGGTCCTGAACATGTTTACCCAAGACTATGGGTGTCAGATCAAAATTGACCAGGATTCATGGGAATAAGAGAGCAGAGACCAACCAGGGGTGATGTATTCTCTCATTGGTGGCTTCCTGCTAGAGGGGAACTGTGGGGCTAGACTCTGTCCCCAGGATCTATGGGGGCATGGGTCAGGTTCACGGAGGAGAGTTCAAATTTGTCTGGAGTGCATTGTGTGATTGCCCACCTCAAGCTCTTGGAGAAACTTTGTGAGAGCAATTAACGAGACAGAGGCCTGTACTGAGTTAGATGAGACCACAGATCAGGGGCCCAGTTAGGAACCTAGCTAAGGTACCCATTGTCCTAATGTGGACCCACTGATGACAATGATTTGATCCAGGAAGAACTTCTTGGTAAAACACTTAAAGTAAGATGGGCATGGTGGCGCACACCTTTAATCCCAGCACTGCCCAGGGAGGCAGAGGCAGGCGGATCTCTGTGAGTTCAAGGCCAGCCTGGTCTACAAAGCGAGTTCCAGGACAGCCAGGTCTACACAGAGAAACTGTATCTTGGAAAAATCAAACCAAACCAAAAAAGACAAGGTAAATGAAGAGGCTAAGGATGACCAGGGGGAGGAGCCAGAGTGGGAGGGAGTCAAAAGCCCACCAGAAAGAGGAGGCTTGTCACTGAACTATCTTTGAGCTCTATATTGGACCATGTTGGATTTGCTAGTGCAGAAGCAGTATTGTTCCAGGAGGAAGGCACAAATCCCATTTGTGACAGCTAATTTTATGTCATTTTGACACAATCTACAGTCATTTGAGAAGACAGAACCTCGATTGAGAAAATGTTTCCATGAAAAGGGCTATACACAAGCCTATAGAGCATTTTCTTAATTAGTGATTGATGGAGAGGGCCCAGCCCATTGTGGGTGGTACCACACTGGGCCGATGGTCATGGGTTCTATAACAGGCTGAGCAAGCCAGTAAGCAGCACCCCTCCGCATGAGCTCCTGCCCATGGGGTGACAGACCTGACCATGTTGTTTTGGGGAGGATTGTGGAAGGACTTTGACCTATGGGCTAGAAAACCAGAGTGTTGAAAGTTCAGTGAGCTGTTCTGTAGGAGCTTGGGAGGTAGGAATGTTGAGAACAATGCTTGTGACATTTCAGAGGGAAGCAAAAACTCCTCGGGCCATTTGAGATAAGATTCTGTGCTTCTGGTTAGTTGGGGCTGAAGAATCCGCCGTGATTAACAAGATACTGGAACAACTAACGTGAAACCTTTTCTTTGCTGGGATAATGGGTGCTGGTCAGCTGGGGCTGAAGAATCAGCTGTCTACTTCCTGCATTCTACTGTGTAGATCCTATTTAGTGAAGGAGGCATGGGTCCTAACGTGGGGCTCGTATTCACCTGCAGCCAGCACTATTTGGGCTCAGTGAGTCATAAAAAAGAAGAGGAGGACCTGCAGGTGGGAGGGAACATGTTGGGAGGGTCCGGAAGCATCGGGAGAAGGGGGGAGTTATGATTGAGATACATTGTATATATGTACAAGACTGTCAAATAATAAATTAAAAACTCAATTGAAATGAAGAAGTGGGGCTTGGTTGGAGGGTCCTAAGTCGCTGGGACTACGCTGGGCTTCACTTCCAGCCTGCTCTGAGTGTGATCACTTCCTCCCAGAGGCCATTTTGCATTTGTGATGAAGCCTTTCCAAAGTCTGTACCATGTTGTATTAAATACATGTTTTTTCTTTATAACATTAGCCCGAGTCAGATATTTTGTTATGGTAAAGTGGACTAATTACACAGGATTCTGATGTTATCAGCTTTACAGCTAACAATTATATACCTCAAAGAAGCACGGTCACCTACTGAGAACCCTAAGAACTGTCCTACAGGCATTACTAATTCTCAGACATTCTTTTGTACCTCGAATGCTCTTTCTATACAAAAACATATTTCAGGTTAAAAGTAATTTCACATCTGTATTAGTCAAATCAGATATAATAATCAACAGGACAACTTTAATAAAAATTTTATTTAGCTATAATATATATCTTCAGCAGTTTAAATAAAAAATTTCTTCATGATGTTAAGTCAACTCTATGTTATTTTCTCTGAGAATATCCCTTTTTTCATTAAAATAACTTCTAAACCACTCTATGTGCTCGACTTTCTGTTTAACACTCAGATAAGGGTTTTTCGAAAGGCCATTAGTCACCAGCTCCATGAAGATGCGAATTGGTCCTTGCTTGGGGAAACCTTCGAGGTACTTATCCAAAAATATATGTTCATGGAACTCTGAGCCGTCATCATCAAAACCTGAGAAGTAGAATACACAGTAACGTAATTGTGAACGTAAAGCCTACATCATAAAATTAACACTGATGAAGTATCTATCCCAGCAGAGTTAGAAGCCTAGATTGTGAGATCAGAGCTGGTGTGACTGCGAGCATCAGTTTCGGCAGGCACAGAACGAGGACTGGGAGAACCCCCCGGGGCTGTGGTGGAGCCTGAATCGAAGCAGTGCCTGAGGTACAGACTCTCTTCCACCCGTAGAAGCAACCGGTGCTCACCAATACTGTCGGCATCTGAGGAAGCCACCGGGACAGCTATACAGTGCGTAAGTATTTAAAGGTAAAGTAAGACGTAAAGGAGATGTTCAAGCAGCCCAAGAGAAGAAGACACAAATGATAAATATAAAAATGAAAATAACCCAAGGGGCACAGTTCCATTCCAACAATTCAGTGAACTTCGCGGTTTTGTTTTGTTTTTCAGACAGCTCTTCCCCTAACCCAGTCGGTCCTGACACTCCTGCCTCCACACCCCCAATGCCAGCGTACAGCTGTGCGCCACCACTGCGGCTCAACGATGACTTTAAATGGAAATGATCCAACACACCCCAGCCATCTACTGGTACCGTGGACATAAACGCGGTCTAGGACTGGGGAGATGGCCTGCTGCCCAAGTCTGAAGACTTGAGTTCATCCTCAGAAGCCATGGAAGAAAGCCAGAGGCAACAGGGCAACTCTGGCCTCCCAGTGCAGCCCCTACTGGAAGTGGGAGGCAAGACAGACTGATGGACTCCCCTGGGTCAGCTGGCAGGACACACAGCTATAAGCTAGACAGACCTGTCTCAAAACATGGACGCTGAAGACTCACACCCAAAGTTGTCCTCGAACTTCCAAATGTGAGTCCTGTAGCTGAGGGTGCCCCTGACCTCCTGATTCTCCTGTCTCCACCTCCCAAATATGGGACTAAACGTGTGTGCTACCGTGCCCAGTTTACCGGGTCCTGGGCCTGCAGCCCAGGATTTCACGTGTACTAGGCAAGCGCTCTACTGACTGAACTACATCCATGGTTCCCATGATACATTTTGACATAAATTTTACTCCTTTACTTTACTATCAAATGTCTAGAATTAAATAAAACCCCAAACATCTTTAAAACAACAATTTAAAATAACACTGCTAGGTTTCTTCTCAGACACCACTGTTCTGAGGTCCACATACGTACCTCCCTACAGTCTAAAATGGACCCCTCCAGAGTAACCTCTGGTTGCTGCCTGTGAGGAGCTTCTGAAGTAACACCTACCGGCTTCGTTGTCAATTGGGAACTCCCACAGTTTCCCCTCTTTCGTCCACTGGATCATCTCCTCAAATCCATTCCCCAAAGGCTGCTCACTGACTCTGGCCAGCTGCTTAGCAAATTCTATCTCCCAGAGAGAAGGCGAGGCTTCTATATTAGAAAAAAAAGTTTAAGTACAGGAAAACATGAGTGTCTTATTATTTTTTTTTAATTCTTCCCTCATATATTACATCCTGACCACAGAATCTCTCCCCTATACCTCCCCTCTCCCCCAGATGCAACCCCCCACTCCATCTCCCCTCAGAAAAGAGCAGGCCTCGCAGGGACATCAACCACACTGTAAATGTCTTCTTAAGAACCTAACTCTTGGCCGGACAGCTCAGTGGGTAAGGCACAGGCCACCAGGCCTGACTACCCGAGTGTGATTCCCACGGACCTAATGTTAGAAGGCGCAAACAAACTCCTGAGGGCTGTCCCCGACCTCCACACTCAAACCACGTTCATACATCTAAACACAGAGACAAAACGAATTAACATGTAATGAAAATTCATTTTACAATGCTATCATCAATTCTCTATTGATACATATTTTCAGACCTTGGGATTCAGAATTAGTTTATAATAATGAAAGGCTCCCAGGAGCTACAACTGCAACAAGAATGGAAGACACGGGGTATAAGGATAAGAATGGCAAACCTCAGCCTTTACTGACACCATGCCAGGTTATTACTGCACCTCTACTAGAAAAAAAGAATCTGCACTTTAAGAATGGTTTTATGAGTCTGATGTTTTGGTTTTGATGTTTTTCTTAGAGAGAGGGCTGTCTGTGTAGAACCCTAGTCCTGCCTTAGTCTCCTGAGGGAATTACTGGTACGTCAGGCTGAATGTATGTAACATTTATGATTTTGATTTTCAAAGTCCCAGTCTGTCAAAATGAGTCACCAGTGATGACAATGTGATGACCCAGGACACAGAGCTTGAGACAGGAGAACCAGGAGTCTACGGTCATCCTCAGCTACAGAGAGGATGAGGCCAAACTGGACTAACCGTCCCCCTAAAAAATGTTTTTAAATGGAAAAAAAAATCAGTACTGAGAATGACAAAGGTGGTCATGATGGCGAATGTTTGGAATCACAACACTACGGACAAGGGTCGGGGTCTCTGCAAACACCATGGCCAGAAGAGTGTCCATTGGAGAGAGGCACTTCGACACAGCTCAGTAGCTGGTGTGGGTGCACAGTCTGACCTCACGTAGTTTATTTGAGGCATATTTAAGCAGAGCACAATTTGGAAAAATATTTCCCAGTGCTAATTAACTCAATCCTGTGCACACAATAAAGCTTAAGACATGACTACGTTGAGACTCTTTGTAAAGTACACGTGACAGCTTTCACAAAGATGGCTCTACAGACTGACTCCATGTGACATCTTCTATAACGGCAGGTTCTACAGACCGAGAAAAACAAGCTCACGGCAGAGTCTGAGGAAGGACCTGGTGTGGTCTAAACATAGATAGCAAACATCATCAGGCTACTAACCACCTCCACTCCCAGCCTTCAGAAGAGACATCGAGGCATGTCTAACATGCCTGGTTCCCTAGTGCTCACCTGTGAGCACAAGGACCTCGGGGCCTCCTACAGAGTTCAAGGTCCTTCTTGACTACCAGAGCCTGAGCTACAGGAGTCTGTGAGGAAACAGAAAAAGAAATACTAACGGATACTGAACACTCAGTCTGTGAGGAACTTTTCTAAACAGGCTAATTTAATCTTCACAATCGTCTCTTGAGTAAGGTAACACATGGCGGCTGGGTACCACCGTTTTCTACGCTTTAATCATTTACTTCCTTTGGAAACTTCCAACATCTTTCATGAGTCATACTTCCACCAGCCACTGCCAACGGTAAAATAAAATGGTATAGGCACTTTGGCAGGGCAATTTGAGTAAATTACAAATGTAAAAATAAGACTGTCCTCTCGCAGGAACTTTCCAGCTGCCTGCCCCACCTGGTGTGGAGACACAGGCAGGGTAACTGCGCTCCCCTCCTCAGTACCCCTTCATCTGATCACCCCAAAGCCCTGTGGGTGCCTGTCAGGAATGGCCACCACCTCCTGGCTTCTCGGTCCTTGGGAACTGTGCTGCTTGCCAGGGACTAACACTTCCTCGTCACCTCACCAACCTCTGGGTCTTACTATATCCCAGACTGGTTCTAGTGCAGTTAGGGTGTCTACTGATACCATAAAACACTATGACTCAAAGCAACTTGGGGAGAAAAGGGTTTATCCCATCTTCTAGATTGTAATCTAACATCCAGGGAAGGCAGGGGAGGAACTTGAGGCAGGAACTGACAGAACACTGCTTACTGGCTTGCTACTCATGGCCTGCTCAGTCTACCTTTTTTTTCAAATGATTTATTTTTATTTTATGTGCATTGGTGTTTGACCTGCATGTATGTCTGTGTGAGCGTGTTGGATCCTTTGGAACTGGAACTACAGACAGCTGTGAGTTGCCATGTGGTTGCTGAGAATTGAACTCAGGACCTCTGGAAGAGCAGCCAGTGCTCTTAACCGCTCAGCCATCTCTCCAATCCCTCGTCTACCTTTTTATACACCCTAGGACCAACTGCCCAGGAATGGCACAGTGGACTGGGCCCTCCTACATCAATCATTAAACAACAACAACAAAAATGTCCCACGGCTTGCTCACAGGATACTCTGGTAGGGACATTTTCTCAATTGACACCCCCTTTTTGCAAATTACTCTAGATTGCTGTCAAGTTGACAAAAAACTAACCAGGGTAGTTCCCCCCACCAGGGACCCTCCAGAGACCCAGGTAGGCTCCCCATGCTCCCCATATCAGCTCCCCTACATTCTGAGAGCCCTAAGCCAAGAAACACAACTCACCATTACCAGTAGATACCACCTAGGGTGAAGGATTCAAAGAAGTATTCTAAGCAAATGAACTAAGAGAAAAGCAGGCATAACTATTCTAATACTTGACAAAGTAAGACTTGAAACCAACTAGTCAGAATAGACATGTCATACTCATCAAAGGAAAAAAAATCTACCAGATTAGTATAATATTAAATATATGCTCACCAAATACAGGAGTACCCAATTTCATAAAAGAAAACACTGTTAGTTAAATCTAAAGCCACAGATTAATCCCAACACAGTGATAGTATGTGAGTTCAATACTCTCACCAATACATTGGTCATTCACACACATCACACACACACACACGCACACGCACACGCACACAAACTAAAACTAAAGAATATACACTCTTCTCAGCAGCAATTTTTTCAAATTAGATCATGTTTTTGTCCTAATATGTATTAGAATACAAAACAAATCTCAAAAACTACAGAAAATTGAAATTACATCCTGCATTCTTGTCTGATCATAATGGGATAAAGCCGTACTTGCAGAAATTACATTAACAGATGGGAGGGTAAACAATATGCTACTGAAAGATAATCAGTTCAAGGAAGAAATCAAAAAGGAAATTAAAGAATTCCTAGAATTGAATGATGAAGAAAACACACATAAAAAATATGGGAAATACTGAAGCCAGTCCTAAGAGAAATATAGAACTAAATACCTACATAAAAAATGTTGAGGTCTCAAATTAATAACTTAATGAAGCACCTGAAGGCATTGGAAAAACAATAACAATACCCCCCAAAAAATCAATGGGAGGTAATAATCAAAATCAGAACTGACTTTAATATTTCAGAAACAAAAAAAAAATACAAAGAATCAATGAAATGAAAAGTTTCGTTTTTTAAAAAAGATTGTCAAGCAGCCAAATTAACCAAAATGAAAAGAGAGTATTCAATTTAATAAATATATACACACTTTCCCCTAGTCTGGGTAGTAAGCTGCTCAAAAGCAGGAACCATACATTAGTTATCTTTATGTAAAAGCAGAGGATTATAATGTAAATGGTGGGTGAATAATACTTTCTAAACAAAAATAGCAGACAATCCATAGCTCTGGATTATTTTTCTGGTAGTACTGATCTCCTGAGATCCTACAAAAGGCAATATTTTAAGGGGGAAGCATGATCCAAATTAGCAGTATCAATAGTTTTATTCATAGGCAAGATACTAGGCCAATGGCAGGAAGAAGTATGAAGATGCAAATACCCAACTGTTACAATGAAAACACCAATGCCGTCTTTCAAAGACAGAATGCTTCTCCACTTGAGAAGTCTTGTTCTTAACAAACCTGGTTTGGGTGCTTCATCAGCAAACGCCTTAACGTCAAAAATTGAAAGTCTTTTCCCCTTGAATATACTTCTCCTAAGATAAAAACATTTAAAAAACACATCTTAGTAAGATATATTTATAAAATGTCAATAAAAACTGCTTAAGAAAAAAATGTACATGAAACCATCTATGTAGTAATTAAAGATAATCGCATTGACCCACATCAGACATTTTAGCTACATTGCCATGATTTTAGGACTCATAAGTAAAAACAGAACATATACCCTTGGATTTTTGCTTTACAACACAACAAATCAGCTAAGTTTAATTTTCAAAATACTCAACTGAAAGTTCTAGAAAACTTAGTGTTGTGGAACTCTATAAAAATCTGCAAAAACAGAAGCAATAAACTAAACATTTGTTTTTGAGGACAGAAGTCAGTGGAAAGTTCAATTATAAATTATAGTGGTAGAAAGAGGCATAGATAAAACATGCTATTCTATGAAGCAATCAATCTGCAATTTAAAAGTATTTCTTAACTTTCTTTACATAGCCATTTTTACAAACCGCTGAAATTAATGTCAGAGAGTTAATATGCAGCCCCTTCTGGGATACCTTAATTATGATGTCTGTCAACCTGCACAACCTACAATCACCTGGAAGAAAGCCTCAGTGAGGGATTGCCTACATCAAGCTGGGCTGGACCTGTCAGTGGGGGATGGCCTTAGCTGACTTGGTGGCATCATGCCCTAGGTAGAAGATCCTGGGCTTTGTAAGTACAGAGAGGGTCTGAGCACAGTAAACATGCATGTCTCCGTGCTCTAGACTGTGGATGGGATGTGATAGCTGCTCCAGGGTCCTGTTTTGACTTCCCTGCCACCAAGAGCTGTAAGCAAGAACCCTGAGCTACAATAAACCCTTTCTTTCCCCACTGCTCTTTATCAGGGTATTTGATTACAGCCACAGAAACAAACCCGGGCAGACTGCTCTACCGTCAGTTCACTTCTCTTCTCAACAGAAACACTTCTTTCGACTTACTATTTACTTGAACAAAACTACTAACAGATTAAAACACAGTTCATAAACTATAGGAATAGTTTTAAAAATAACTCTGAAATTTCTTTTCTCCATCAAACTACTTTACTAAAATAAAGTGGAAAAAGCTGCAAATTAAAAGAGCCTTCATCCATGCAAACGTTTTGCTCCAGGAGGTCCCTGTGTAGCTGTGAACACTGGCCTTCCTGGTCTGGAGTTCTGCATGCCGGCAACCCTAGCACTTGGGAGGCAGGGGCAGAAGGATCAAATTCCAAGCCACCCTAGCCACCTAGCTTACAGAGTGAGACCAGGACCCTAAAAACAAGGAATCAGGTCTTTCTGTCCAGAAGGGCCCTCAGGGCCTCCAGTTCTCTTCCCTACTAAACATCATTACTGAGCAGCAGGATAAGAGAGTACAGCAACTTCTGATACAGACAGATCACCTTGTCTGCGGGAATGTAAGACCAATTGGCTGGAGGGTGTGTGCATACTTGCCGAACAGCTAGTGCCCTTAAAGACTGATTCTAGTTTTCTCTGCAGCTGGCGGGCTGGTTAGACCTACTGCCATCTTCACTGACGTAGACTCACTCGGCAGGCACACCTTTGGGCAGTTTGTGAAGGCAGTTTTGGAGAGGTTAAAGGAGGCAAGCCCCATCCTGAATGTGGGTCTCATCGTCCCCCCGTGCTGGGGTCTAGGACTGAATACAGAGGGAAAAGGAGAGTGGGCTGAGCAGCAGTGACCATCTCTCTGCTTCCAGATGGTAGATACAAGATGACCTCCGCCGCATACTCCTGCTCACAGCTGGGGCCGCTCCCATGGCATGTCTCATCAATGAGAAAAGCACATGACATAGTTAAGTTTTCACTGTCACTTGGTGGGTGGGGAAACAGATTAACGGGAGCTGTAAAAGTTACTCAGTCAGAATTAGTCAATCATAGTGCCAAGCCTCTGGAGCGGCCCAGGGACACTCCAAAACCAGTGCTCCGTGACCCAGACCTCCGTCTCTGAACGAGTCCAGGCCTGGTTTTCTCAGGCTGCCCTAACGACTGTTCAGGTCCCACCAGGAGAACCTGGCATCTTGCACTGCTTCCCAATACCCTGTCAGCCTCTTAGACTCTGCATGGAGAAGCCTCTGTGTCCGCCCCTGACTGTCTAAAGTTCCTCTTGCACTGCTTTTGAAATCTGCATTTTCTGAGCCAGAGCACCTGGGGTGGTTGAATGGCGTCCATCCCCATGGGCTCAGGTATTTTAACACTTGATCCCACTTGGTGGCGCGGTTTGGGAACGTGGTATGGACAGCCTTACTAGAGGAAGTTCATCACTGTACCAACAGCCTGGCCCTACTTCCAACTCACGCTCTCTGCTTTGGACTTGCCATTGAAGATGTGACCCTTCAACTTCCTGTTCCGACTGCCATGTCTCTGCCACGGATAAGTTGTCTTGACCATGGTAGTTTACTGCAGCAGAAAACTAACTAATGCAGCCTCTCTGTGTGTCCCAGACTGGTTCACACTGAGGCTCTTCTGCTTCTCCTTCCCAAATGTTGGGATTACAAATATGTATCCCCAGCCTGGCTACCCCTAATTTTTTTTACATTTATTTTATTTATTTATTTTGTATGTGTATATAAGTGTGCATCTGTGTGTGTGTGTGTGTGTGTGTGTGTGTGTGTGTGTGTGTGTGTGTGTGTGTGTATGCCATTGCCCCGGTGCACATGTGGAGGTCAGAAACAACTTGTGAAAATCAGTTCTTTCTTTCTACCTTGTGGACTCTAGTAAGCTTTCTACTTCTTTCAAGATGTTAACGACACTAAGTCATTTCAGTAATTCAAACCACCCTCTAAAACGAATGCTAACCACTTGAACTTCTTGTATAAATGCTGACCAGCTTTTCAGATTCCCCACAAATCTCCCTAACACCTAGAAGAAGCTAAGTCAAGACTACTGAGAATCCATGAAACAGACACAGCACCGAGAACCCTTCGACTCTATGTCCTACAGCTGAAGGCAGCTTAGTGCTCACCAGTCCGCGCCAAATACACACCTTTCCCTGCAACCATCACTTTTTGAACTTAAAGAATACAAGTTTTATGTAATTATACAACTTCCAACTGCAAAATAACCATGTAAAGTATGCCTTGGTGTCTTAACAGTTTCAAATTAGCAAATTCAAATGACTACAAATAATTTACCACCTTAAGGTAATATGGGGACTTTTTATTATGATCTTTAAAATCTATATTTATGTATATGCATTTTGCATTTTCTTAGACAGTGTCTCACTCTGAAGACCAGGCTAGTCTCAATCTTAAGAGCTTCTTGCTTCCACCTCCCAAGTTAGGACTGTGGGTATGCACCAACATGTCTGCTCTTATTTTGGGGTCAGTCTCACTCTAGCCCGGGCTGAACTGGAACTCACTGTGAAATCCAGAGTGGCCTGAAACTCACGGTGCTCCTCCTGCCTCAGCCTCCCATGTGTGATTACAGATATAAGCCATCGTGCCTGGCCCATTTACTGATGAGTTATCTCTCTAAGGTATGAAGAAAGGGAACCATAACTAAACATGCAAAGGGCATATAAATGTTCAGTGTTAGAAACATTCAGCATGAAAAATAATGCTTCTTGTAAACTTATTTGTTCACAATTTGCTCAGCACCACTTATTCTAAATGGAAGGATTACTAAGCAGTGTGGGTGATGTGAGCCAAAACTCACTCTGGTTCATGGTATAAATAAATGTGGCATTGTTAAACCCAGGAACTTCCTCTCTAGGAAATGGCACAATAAATTCCCGTTCAGCCTGGGCATACCATATTTATACCCAATACTGCAAATTGCACTTGTTGGGGCACAGAGGTCCTTGTACTCACAGAGAAGCACGAGGAGAACCAGGAATGTTAATCACACAGGGGTGTCTCCTCAATGGAGGAGATAAAAATTAAATATCTGCATTCCACCCAGAAAGCTGAAGAGTGGATTTTGTTAATGACCTGGTGACCTTTTTGTTGTCTGTGGAGGCGGACCTCACCCATCTTTTACTATAGAGGCAGACCTCGCCTAGATTCCCCAGAATGATTATCCCAGACTCTTCCCTCCCGAGACGATTACCCATCCTTAGGGGAGATGTCACGAGTACTCTATGGCCTGCTGACCTCTATTCTATCAGTCAGAGATCACACTAGATTCTAGGCCCTTGAGCTCTAGAACCCACCCTCATGGTCACATGTACGGTGTAAAAGGGTCTCTATGCAGTCACACCTTAAGTTTTATTGTGCACCTGGGATTGCACTGATTGTTGCCTGGAAACTTTTCCCAAATTGTACAGTGTTTTGAATATGGTGACAATGAACCACTTGGGCTTAGATTCCCTGAAGTTCTTACCTCTTTGAGGATCACTGTCTGCAACGACACCTGTAGGACCCTCCACAGGAATTAATACGCATACATCAGTGATAACTTTCTGGTAATGAGTGTCAGTTGGAATTTCAGAGAAGATAGCTGTGTTGGCTAGTTTTATGTCAACAACCCAAGTTGGAAGAAAAACCTCAATTGAGAAAATGCCCTAAGTAGACTGGCCCATGGGCAAACCTGTGGTGCATTTTTTTAATTGATTGATGGGCAGGCCCAGTTCACTGGGCAGGTGGTCCTGGGTTGTATAACACAGCAAACTGAGGGGCAGGGGGACCACGCCAGTGAGAAGCCTTTTTCCATGGCCTCGGCTTCAGTTCTTGCCTCTAGGTTCCTGTCTGGAGTCACTGCCCTGCCTCTAAGTGATTCTGTTACCTGGAAGTGTAAGATGAAAGAAATCCTTTCCTTCCCAAGTTGCTATTATTGGTCATGGTATTTTATCACATCAATATAAACCCTAACTAGGTATCCACAGTGATTAGGGATCTATCAGTAATAATATGCAGAATAAATTAAGACTACAGTTAGAGTAAAAACAAACTATGCAAACAAAACCCAGTAGACGACAAAGCTTGAATACCTTTTTTTCCAGTCAACTGGTTTCTCCTGGTCAAGAGAACTGTCCATCTCTTCATCAAACTGAATCTGGTGCTCTGGTTTTGTACTAAGTCTCACGGAAGTGGGTTTGGCAATCTTCATATCTGATATTATGTGATGGAAACTGAAATAAAAAGGTCAAGTGCATTAGGACTCTTAGCTGCACTGGAGTAGCAAACTTTTCTTAAGAGGAGACATACCACTTAATCCTTATTCCACTTTTATGCCCCAACAAGAGCATAAAGATTTATGAGTAAAGTCACATACTTCTACTCATGTGACATAGGCATTAAGATGTATGTCTCCAATTTTGTAAATATATGCTTAAAAAATCTTTATGTGAAAGATGAAAATGTCAGTTACAAAAATTATTAATATCCAGAGAAACGGACAGGAAAATACAAACAAGTATACTTGTACCTCTCACCTCCACTGACAGTTACATTAACACTGAAAACGAGCTCTATTGCTGTCATGTATATGTAGAAGGGTTCAGGTGACGGTTAGGGATGTGTTTACTCTTTGATCCTCTAGAGACAAATGCCCTCTGTGTGCTCACTGAGAACAGATTCATGTCACCCCCAAAGGGAAGCAGTGCCACTATTTATGACAGTAAATAGGCATTAAGTAGGAAAACTTGCCATAAATTTACAGAGGGAAAAAGGATACATTGATTGGATTGAAGAAATGCTCAGCAGTTAAGAGCACTTGCTGCTCTTAAGACCAGGATTCTTTGGTTTCCAGAACCCACATGGCAACTCAAACCTCCTACAACTCCAGTTCCAAGGGCCAACACCTCTTCTGACTCGGCAGGCTCCTGCATGCATATGGTGCAGATACATACACTTAGACACATACACATAAAATAGTTTTTAAAAGGAAAAGAATATGCTGAAAAGCTCTGCTCAAACATAAGGAAAAGGGGAGAGAATGTGTTTGAATTACACTGTGAGCAAAACTAGCAGACTGTTCAATCGAGAAAAACTGATTTTCTCAGGGAACTATCTTACTCAATCGCCTATTTTATTTTTCATTTTAAATAACACTACTGATTTTATCATTTCTATTGCAGGGGCAAAAAACTTTGTCATGGCCTAAAAGAAAAGTTTAGCCATCCACTTTAAGAGAGCTGGCCCAGCAGTTAGAAGTACTTGCTCTGAGGAGGTGAATGTTTGAAAATGTCTTGTTATGTGGGGTGGGTATGTGTGTAGACATGAGCATGCATGCAGAGGTCAGCAGACAGTCTGTGGACTGAGTTCTCTCCTTCAGTCATGAGGACCTGGGGATATACGGCCATGAGACTTGGCAGGAAGTCATCTGTCTCGCTGGCCCGTGAGGTGGATTTTCCACGTAAAGCAGGTGTGTGCCAGTCACCAGCCACCGTGAGACCTAAGCGTCACCGACGTGGCATCTGACCGCTCACCTAATCCTGCGTTTCTCTTTGTCTTTCTGAGCCCTCGACTCTTCCTCATGTTGCTGAAGCTGCTTGAGCAGGTCGGACTTGGTTGTCTGCTTGTCAAAAGGTAGAGACTCTGCAACAGCGGACGCAGCTGCCACCAACTCAGGACTCAGGAACTCATTTCTAACAAGAAAACGAAACGCGGAAGGAAAACCGCAATTAGTACATCACTAGTTCGGTGAAAAGTCAAACACCGTGGGGAGGAGAACTCATTAAAGAAAGGATTCGAACTTCTCGTAAAAGCAAGAATTCTCAACTATTCCACACTGTTTTCTTGGGGGCTTTGTTGTTTGTTTGTTTTGAGATTGGGTCTCATTAGGTTGGTCTGTAACTCACAATCGCCTACCTCAGCCACAGAACTGCTAGGATTACATATACTTACACACACACACACACACACACACACACACACACACACACACCACATACGCTAAAAAAATCCTGCTTTAGACACTGGCAATACATGAACTTTGAAACAGTGTACTCTAAGTTAATTAATACTTGCTGACACACACCCATGGGCAACTATGCATGGTGGTTCACACCTATAATCCCTGTATCCAGAAGCTACGGCAAGAGTATCCAAGTCCAGAGCCAGGCCTGGCTATGTGGGGTGATCCTGTCTTGAGGGCTAGGAAGACAGTTCAGTCAGGGAAGTGCTTGCCATGCAACTCTGAGAACCGGACTTCCATCCCCAGAAAAAGCTGGGTGTGGACCAGCAATTTCACTTAGTATTTGGAAAGCATTTGCCATGCAAGCTTAATGGTCTGAGTTGGATCCTCAGGTACAGATCCCCCACCCCCACCCCACGCCCCACCCAGCAGTTCTGTGAGTTTAAAAATAAAGCAAATCCGCATACATCAACGTGAACTGATGGCAGTCATTCACCTAATTCCAATGCTAGGTCATTAAAGAAAATACATCGTCCCTCTGCTTACATGCTCTTGAGACATTTGTCCTTGGTATCAGCCACCAGTCTGTGACAATGCCAAAGCAAACTAAAAGCTCATGTAGCTATGTCTGCTAGTAGCCCCAGCTAAAGTTTCAGCTGATAGTGACTGAGCAAACTTCAGATGATTTCAGAAATTTCCACGGCCTCCCACTGAGGCCTGCCTCAGGTATCTTCTTCTCTGTGAGTATAAAAACAGTTATTTTATGGGAGTGTGTTTCAGGGTCATCTATAATGCAGCCACGGTAGCCATCTTAGTGAGCTCTGATACATGACAGGAAAGGAGGAAGGGAGCAGGGAAGACCGGTCACGTATGGAGTGATTATTACAGTGTATCACGAGGCACACACTAGGACTAACTCACATTTGCAGACACTGGATTCTAAGAGAGAGAGAGATGGGAGAGAGGAGGGAGGAACTGGTTGGGCGCAGGCCTGTAATCTCAGCTACTCAGGAGGCTGAAGCAGGAGGACCACAAGTGCTTGCTGTATGTGAGCTACAAAGTGAGTCCAAGGCTAGCCGGGTAACTTAGTGAGACACCATCTCAAAATAAAATGTAAGAAAGTGGTTGGGATACGTCCGGTGTCTGAGTGGTTAAATAAAATTATTACAAGAAACTTTTCTTCAAACTCAAAACAAATGTATCCTATTCACCAATCTTGCCCACAGCCTCCTTCTTGGACCAACATCAGAGGGTTCCAAGATATCTTTTATATCTACCACATCACTGCTGCATAGTCAGTATTTCTGATTTCGGTTCCTTCTGATAGAACACTAGTTAAGTATGATGCACATGCCTATCATTCAGGAGGCAGAGACAGGAGTCCAGGAGACAAAAGTTATCTCTTGCTACAAAGTGAGTTTGGGACCAGCGTGGGCTACATGAAACATTTTCTCAAAAATACCCCCAAAATTATTAAAATAAAAACAATTATAATTTATTATTTTCTAATGCAGAAAAACAGAGGCCAGGGAGATGGTTCAACAGGTAGATGTGCTTGATGAACTAGCCCAATGACCTGAACCCAGCAAAAAGGTTGTATGCAACCGCATACACCTGCAATCCCAGCATTCCGCGGGCCAGTGAGAGGAGACAGTAGAACCAACCCAAAGCTTTCATACACAGCACAGAGGCAGAAATAGGGAAGACCTACCTTAGAAACATGGTGGAAGGAGAGAACCAACTCTAAAACCAACTGTCTCCTGACCTCCGCATTCTTAGGAAGACATGTAGCATTCCTGCACTGTTTTACTTACACACACACACACACACACACACACACAGGTAACATTTTTTAATGTACTCACTATGGTGATCTAGATATAAAATAAAGAACAATCAGACAAACATAAACCAAGAGATATATAACATGGAGGTCTAATACTGATAAATAAATTTCATTTACTCAATTATTGAAAAAAAAAAAAGCAAATGAATGAAAACATAACCATGAACAAAGGCTGATGGCTCCAGCTGATCAGCCTCTGAATAGTGAACAGTTGATTGCTTGATCAGTTGGAGCATCTAGCAGTGGACAAGTCTGTGCTCATTGCATGAGTTGGCTGTCTGAACTGAACTTATGCAGGACACTTGACTTAGTCTGGAGAAGGATGACCTCCTGGACTGAGTCTACAAGTTGATCACAGTCTCGGGGAGACTGTCTGAGAGGGGAATGGAGGGTGGGCTAGGGTAAGGGAGGGTGGGAGGGGGAGAATAGGAACCATGCTGATATGTAAACTGAATGACATTGTAAAATAAAAAATATATATCACAAAAAAAAAAAAATAAATAAAAAAGTAGAGTAAAACCTTTAAAGGACTTACGAGGCAATCTACATTCTCCGGCTTATCTTGTCATATCTAATTGAAAACTTTTTTAATATCCTTATTGTAGGAGTATCCCCAAAACAATGTAACTATTCCCACCCTCGTGTTGCCCACCAGAACTTGATGGTAAGACCCTACTGCTATACAACTGGGCCACAGGACATGGAGAAATCAAGCTGTACTGACCAAGGCGCTTCCTCCATGATGACTAGCATTCACAGTACTGGAAGATGCTATGCAGGCTGCTTGCGGAAAATAATCAACGAGGAGATCCGTCTGTGAACCCGTAGGCTGCAATAATAACCAGTGTGGTGCAACAGAGGAGTAACCAACTGCTTTCTGATTGGCTGAAGGCCTGGTCCACGGGACCTGGTCCACTCATGCCTGATGCTGTAAATATGGCCGAGGACCCACGGTTGGGGAGCTTATAGGCCCTAAGGGTGAACTTAGTCCTATCATTTTGCTAAATGGACATAGCATCAAACTGCCCTCTAGATTTGTATCTTTATACCCATAGACTAGTGCAGCTCTCACACTGCATCAGAGAGGTTTCTTTAGGAAGTGGCAGGAGGTTAACATAGAAACAACTGGTCCAAGGAAACCATCTACGGACTGAGCAGCCATATACTGCACATCTCCGTCACCACCCTCCACTAATAAAGCTTGGGGCCACTGAGGGGTGGGTGAAAAGATTGTCAAGAGCAGAGGTCACAAGGACCAGAGTGACAACAGCATCTTCTGAACAAGGCAGGACCACTGCACTCATCAAGTCACGGCAGCTGTGGGTGCCTGCAACATCAAGGCAGCCAACACTCTAGCATGGAGAGGCTCGTGAGCCTTTACCTCTAAGTGAGAAGCTACTAACAGCTGCTGGCTGCCGGAGGAGGAAGTCAGTTTTCCAGGGGGGTCACCCTTGGTACAGGGACCATGCTCCGTGGACTGCTTCACACCCACCAGTCTACAGGCAGCAAAGACTGGACTCGGTGGGTTAGTTAAAAAAAGAGAGAGGACATGAATTTAGGAGGGGATGGGGAATAAGGATGGATCTAGAAGGTGTTAGGAAAAGGACTAGGAGACAAATACATTATATATATATTTGAAATTCTCAGAGTCAATAAAGATAATCACATTAAAATTACCTTACCGAACGCCGGGCGACGGTGGCGCATACCTTTAATTCCAGCACTCAGGAGGCAGAGCCAGGCGGATTTCTTTGAGTTTGAGGCCAGCCTGGGCTACAGAGCGAGATCCAGGAAAGGCACCAAAATTACACAGAGAAACCCTGTCTTGAAAAAGCAAAAAAAAAAAAAAAAAAATTTAATAAGTAAATAAAATTACCTTACTGAACCTTTCAAAGGGTTTGTCTCATTTCAGTGATTTATTTAAATTGCACATTTATAATAAGTCATAAACACATCAAGGTTTTTTTCTGAGACAGGGTTTCTCTGTAGCTTTGGAGCGTATCCTATCCTAGAACTCGCTCTGTAGACCAGGCTGGCCTCGAACTCACAGAGATTCGCCTGGCTCTGCCTCCCGAGTGCTGGGATTAAAGGCGTGTGCCACCACTGCCAGGCCAAGATTTTTTTTAAAACCACTCTTACTTGTTGCTGTTTTTGAGACAATGTTTCCCTGTGTAGCCCATGCTGGTCTAATACAAACCTGCAGTCTATGGTCCAGCCTGAGGGCTGGGAGTACAGATGTGTGCCTTGCCAAAGTGTAACCCAGGATGAGTACTTATAGATGTATGTGTATTTTTTTTAATTATTATTTTCCTGAGATAAAGTCTCCTATGTAACCCAGGCTGGCCTCAAATTCACATTCTGTTTCTTGCTCCCCAATGCTGGGATTATAGTCATATGCCACCATACCTGGCTACAAATATCTGCTTCTCTCTCTCTCTCTCTCTCTCTCTCTCTCTCTCTCTCTCTCTCTCTCTCTCTCTCACACACACACACACACACACACACACACACACACACACACACACAAGTAACTATTAGAGAGGGACCCTGTACTTCTGCTGCTTTGTTAGTTCAATGTCTCGAGTGCTATACTTTAATAGACTACTTACTATAAGAAAAGGCTTATTGGAACACCACAGATTAGTCTCCAAGAACGTTCAAATCGGAATTACTTACCTCTTCTCTGGAGGATCTTCTGGAGCTCTGCGATGCCTGCTAACTATAGCCTCCAGACTGTGGGAAGGTTTCCTGCCACGAGGCTTTGTTGTTTGTACATTGACTGTGCTCAGTTCAACTTTCATGTCCTTAATAATGTCTAGCAGGTCTTTCTTTGAAGTCTCCTCTCCTTTGTCTTGGCTCTCTGCTGCCTTCTGGGAAATTTCATTAGCTGGAACAGACTGGCTATCTTTCTTGCTATAGATCAAGCTGCCGGTGCCAAAATGTCTTTGGATATGATTTTCTGTCCTAGAATAACATATGAAGGAATAATAGAAAAGTATAATGCAAAAGTAAGAAGTAGTAACTGAAAAAAGAAAACAAACCTGCTTTTACATTGAAAAGAATTTCAATTTAAGTCCTTCCCATTTTCGTTTGCTTTCTATTATTATGAACAACCATAATGGAAGCAATTTATCATGTGTTAGTATATACTCTGGGCATCACTTGTACAACAAGACTTGTGTACAATTTTCATACCCACATCAACTCCAAAGGTCAGTATTAGCCTCCTCTTACAGGGAAGGAAACTAAAAACCACAGAAGCAACCACGCAGGGTGCGTTAGTTACTTTCCTGTGGCTAAGCTAGAACACCGTGACTAAAAGGAATTAAAGGAAAAAGGAGCTTATGTGGCCTTCTGATTCCAGAGAGAACAGCCCATGGCAGAAAGAGGCGTGGCAGAAAGAGGCGGTACTTGCCAGCAGGCTGCAGGAGACCGAGAGACCACACCCTCAACTGCCACACAAAGCAGACAGCAAACTGGAAGTGGCACAGGGCTTTTCACCTCTCAAACCCACCCCCAGTGACACACTGCCTCCAGCAAGGCCACACCCCCTAAACCTCCCCAAACAGTGCAGCCAACTGGGGACCAAGTCTTCAAATATCTGAGCCTGATTCCATACTACTATATGCTGCTCCCTGGCCCCTACAGGCTCATGGCCGATAATGGAAAATATATTTCGCCAAATTGTAAAAGTACCAGTAGTCTTTCACACTGTTTAAAAGTCCAAAGTCTCATTTGCAATTCAAGATAATCTCTTAATTGTAACCTCCTATTAAAATCAAAAAGCAAATTGCATACTTCCTACATATAATGGCACAGAAAATGCATTATTATTCTGAAAGAGAGGAATGGGGTATAGTGAGGAAATACTTGACCAAAGCAAGACTGGAACGCAGCAGGCAAACACCAATCCTGTAGCTCCATGTTTGAAGCTACATGTCAAAAGATGTAGATGGCTCCTCCCACCCAGCTTTGCTGCCTGAAACATACATCTCTCTCTTGGACTGGTTCCACAATGTTTACAGCTTTCTCTGGCAGATATCTGACAGGTTTGGCATCTCCAAAACCTTGGGGTTTCCTATGCAACTCTGCCTGCACTTTCATAGCATCACCTAATGGCTCGTTGGGTCTCCCCTGCCACAAGATGCCCAGCCTCAGAGGAACCACAGAGAAAGAATCCACACCCCCTTCTTGACCCTAAAGCCAGCATCACGTGGGCAACAGTGACAAATTCAGTTACCAGATTGGGATGCGCCCCAGCTAGCCAGAACTGTATTAGTAGCAGCTTTTGCTGTGACTTTCAAGGCAGAGAAAACTCTTTTAGGCTCTTCTCCAAGTTGAGAGCTTGGGGGGGGGGGGGGTCTTGCCCTTAGGGCTCCCTTTCCTTATATAGCCTTCCCAGAGTATAGCAACCATTTCCACAATGGTACTAATAACTCCATAACAACCAAGTCTCTTCTGAGCCTGTGCCTTGGCTGTAACACAAAGCTTCCCTGGGGCCCTTTGTCTCTCCAAACTGTACATTTGTATGTCTTTCTGTCCCACTTACCCTTTTGCACTGTGGACTTGAATAAGTTTATCAATAATAACCATACCATAAACTCAACATTATACTGTCTTGAAATTTTCAAAGAAATTGGTCCGTTACTTTAAAAATTAAGCCTCAGGCAAGTTCTTAGAACAGGAGTAGACAGCAGCCAGATTCTTTGCCAAAATATCACAAGAATGGTCTCTGGACCAGCTGCCAGTATTGTTCCCCTGACTCTATAGCCAGGCCTATACAGTCACACTGCACTCAGCATTACTATCTTCCAGGCGCCTATCAGAATGGCCCTTTATACATGACCTGCAGCAGTTAACCTCTGTTTTCTAGTCCACAGTTCCAAAGCCTTCCACATTCTTCCAAAACAGGTTCTTCACAGCAAGAACCCACTGAATTCTGTAGTAGATGTTTTTCTGTGGCCAAAGGCAACTTACAGAACTTTACTGTGCTTATGGTTCCAGAGAGATTGGACAGAGAGGCGTAGCAGCAAGCAGCAGGCAGAGTGACAGCAAAAAGCTGAAAGCCCACATCTTCAGTGGCAAGCAGGGAGAGCCAACCGGAAGTCGGTGAGGACTTTTGACCTCAAAGCCCACCCCTAATGATATATTTCCTTCAGCAAGGCTCCATCACCTAAACCTCAAATAGCACCACCAACTGGGAACAAAGTCTATTAGTTATTTCTCTCATGCTGTGATAAACACTACGACCTTTCTCATAGAAGGAAGGGTTTATTTGGCTTAAGGTTCTAGGGGGATAAGAGTCTGTCACAGTGGGGACACATGGCAGCAAATACCATGCACAGAGGCAGGAGCAGCTTAGAGGTCATGTCTAGAGCTGCAAACAGGAAGCAGAGAACTAACTGGGAATGGGTGTGGCTTCGGAAACCTCAAAGCTGTCTCTAGTAACAAAGCCAGACAGTGCCACCAACTAGGGACCAAGTATTCAAACATCTGAGACTACAGGAGACATTCTCACTCAGACTGCTACACAGGGTTCCCTAGCTTAGAGGTCCTTAAGGCCCAAGCCGCATTGCTATGCCATAAATGTGCACAGCTGAGACACCAATCACCTAGCTCTCCCAAACTCCAAAACTATATAATTTGCTTATGAAAAATGCCCGAGGCTACCTCATCAGTCACTTGAGAGTCACTTTGGGGTGAAAAAGAAGTTACAAAGGTAATACTGTCATGACCAATACACAGAACGCTCATAATATCAATATGGCACAATTCATATTAGGAAAATCCTCTGATGATTATTATTATTTTAAGTCTGAAAGTTAATGTAGAAGGCACTTTAACAGACAAATGAAAAATCAGGTTACCACAATGTTTCTTTCCAAGAGGGCTGTGATACTTCAAAAAAAAAAATAATAACGTGTATTATAGAACTTCCCGTAATTTGCTGGGGATGTGAGTAGTAGATCTTTTGTCTAGCAAGAAAGAAACCCCGAATTCAATTTCCAGCATCAAATCAAAAACCCCACATCGTTCACTTCAGAGACTTGATTTTACAGTTTTCATTAGAAATCTTGGGAAGCATAGAATGAAAGAAAACGACCTCTCTTTTGGAGCCCGTACGAAGATTTGCGGCAGCAAGCAAGATGAGGGAGGGGCAGGCGTGCAGCAGAAAGTCCCCAGGACAGGAGACTAGACCGGCTGTCACAGCGGTTTGCCACACCCGCCGGGACCCTGGGCCAGCGGCCGCGTCTTTGTACGATTTCTCTTTGCCCACATTTACAACAACCGCTTCAAGAGCCTAAGGTTTCTGTACCAACCCCAGGCGGCCGGAGAAGCGAGGACTGCGCGTGAAAGAGAGGGGAAGGGCAGTCCTGGAAGACCGGCGGGGCCAATGACGCTGGGACGCCTTACCTGCCAGCTCCGGACCGAGCCACGTGCAGCACACTCACAGCCACCGCGACGTCCCGGTTTCCAGAGGACAAAGGAAGGCCCGAGAAGGGGCGAGGGCGTATAAACGCCGGGATTCTGCGGAGCATGGCGTGAAAATACACTCAAGCAAGAGCACAACCGGAAGCACAAACTCAAGCAAGGGCAGAACCGACCAAGTGCATCCCTCCGCCAAAAATCTCCCCCGAGACGGTTTCCGCCTGCACTCTTCTTCGCCTATAGAATTCCGGCTAGCAACAGGGGCCTGTAATTGTGTTCCGGTGTCTTTGGCTGCCTGGCTCCCGCTGTTTTCTGGCTTGCTCTTCAGATTCTGGTGTCTGGGTGAAGTTCACATCAAGGTTCCGAAAGACTACAGGTCAGAGAGTGAATGGGGTGATCAATTGAACAAAAACTGATTGAAGCAATAGAGACCTGACGGTACAGCCTGTCCCTCCCTCCTATGAGTGATGGAGTGAGCCTGCAGCGCTTTAAAAAAAAAAAAAAAGAAAGAAAAAAGAAACTTCAGGTCAAAGTCTGGGCTAGGTGTTTTCAAGTTCTTCCTTTGCCTCTTTTCCAATAAATTGAAAATAAGGGATCTCGCAGAATTTGCAAAATAATGAAGTTGATTTTATTTGAAGTCAAGTGATAGTGCAAATTAAACAGGTATGTACTGTCACGATTGACAGGATCACATGAGTGAAGATTCTAAGGGATAAGGAGTGTTGCTGGAATCTTCTTTTTTATGGGGACTGTGGATAAGAACTAGAAAGAAGCTGCGTCTGCAGAGGCTGACTGGCTGATTAGAACTGGGGTACTTCTGAGAGATGGGGATGTTGAGGGTCCAGAAAATAATTTAATTACCTTATTTTGGGCTAGTTCTAGCCCCACTCCCACCCCCAGTATCCATTCCTTGCCACCTCTGTGGTGGAAATAACCTTTAGAATCTACTAACTTAGTAGACCACCAGCTTCTACCAATCCAAAAGCTCAGAATAGCATCTTGGTTTCTCCCATCTTGCTGTACCTTCCTCTCTGATGTATCCACCAATGTATTTTAACCTTGTCTTACATAACTTTCTTTGTTCTGTAAAACTATAAAAACTTAATGAAACTGCTTCCATGTTGGAACATGGAATTTGGGTTAACCTAGATCTGTGTTCCTGAGCCTTGGTCACTCAAGACAGATCCAGAATAAACTCTTATTCCATTTAGGATGAGAGTTGTGGGGTTTTTGTTTGTTTGTTTTCTTTTCTTTTTTTTCTTTTTTTGGTTTTTTGAGACAGGGTTTCTCTGTGTAGCTTTGCGCCTTTCCTGGAACTCACTTGGTAGCCCAGGCTGGCCTCGAACTCACAGAGATCTGCCTGCCTCTGCCTCCCAAGTGCTGGGATTAAAGGCGTGCGCCACCACCGGCCGGCTTTGTTTTATTTTTAATGTGGACAATTATGACATCACAACGTGGGGATCTGAGGCAGATCCACTTTTCACTGGAAAACTCTTAAATGGAAGCCTAGCACCTGCATGGATCCATTGAGTCCAGACCATCTGGTGTTGTTTTCTCATGGATTTTCCAGGGAACATCTTTATAAAGACCCTTCCATGTACCGGGCTGGCAGATACAAAGAGATGCTTGTGTCTCTCAACCTGACTACCAGACTGTTGAAAGAATGGACCCTAAGGACATGGGGTTTCCTTTGGAATCTCATGCTGGGAGATGGAAGGGGCACCATCCAGAGGAGTAACTTGTCTCCCTGAAGGTTATTTCAGTTTGAACATCTTGTCAGACCACATTAGAGGATGAAGCTAAGACTCAGCTGATGTTGAACCAATGGCTTGTGTGGCTGTGTCAGGGTGTTCTGTGTAGCCTGGGTTAGCTGAAGAAAGAAGGCTCTCCAACATCAAATTTTAAAGCCTATGTGGCAGCAGGAAGGTCCAGCCTCTTTGATGGACTGAGCCGAACAGCCTTACAAAGACTGATTTATTGATTGTTACACTAAGTATTTCCGTATACCAAGTTCCCTAATCTAATTTACATCTCTTACTAAAGGAAAGCATCACAGGCCCTCATGACTTTAGAACTTTATTATGTATCATTTGCAATACACAATAATATAAAAGCCTCAGGTAAGCCGGCGGTGGAGGTGCACGCTTTAATCCAGCACTCGGGAGGCAGAGCCAGGCGGATCTCTATGAGTTCGAGGCCAGCCTGGGCTACCAAGTGAGTTCCAGGAAAGGCACAAAGCTACACAGGGAAACCCTATCTCGAAAAAAAAAAAAAAAAAGCTCAGGTGTGCTGAGGCACCTTGTGACCAAAGTCAAGGGATGGCTGCAACCTCCTTCAGATAAACAGTTCTACAAATCACAGAAACAATCACTGTTTTCCACAAGGATTCTTTGCTGTTTACCACAATGATTCTTCAAAGTTGGGTGTTCATTCTTATGTCTGTCCCAGATACAGTGTCTCTGCTAAATTCCTACAACATGACCGCACCTTGGGAAGGACTGGTTGGATGTGCGCTTCCTTGGTCCTCTATTCAACTTTGATCTTACTTCAGGACCCTAAAGTGGACTTGAGAAGTTCGCTGGATCTCTGTCCTCCCTTCCCAAAGTGAGCACATTAAATAAATCCACCCCCCCCCCCCCCCGCTGTCTATGTTTAATTTGGTTCTTTTAATTAATTGGCTTGTTGTGGAAGGGTGGCCAGACCTGATTGGTGCAAATTGGGACACCCAAGTTACCTGTTAGAAAATAGTCTGGGACAATAGAGGAAGGGTGGTAAAGAGGAGAGAGAGAAACAAACCACTCCTCCCTTGGCCATTTAGAGAGAAAGGGACAGACAGACAGACAGAGAGAATAGTACCAGCTTAAATTTATGTGGCAAATGTCATATTTGTTTTAACCTTCTGTGTTACTAAGCATTCCTCACATCCTAAAAAATAGAGAAACTTTCTACCCTTTACTTTTTCTCAACTGGGTGCATGTCATTGTGTCATGTGTCTATGGTAATTGTTTTTAATATTTTCGGTTTTTTAATATTTTTTTTGTGCCAAAAATATTTTTTAACAGACTCTGGCCACTTCAGTTCCCCTTTTAAATCATTTTTGTTATGTGCTAAAATTATTTTTTGGCATGCCCAATTAAAATGCACATGCAGATTCAAATTTAAATATTGTAATCATATATTAAGGCTTGATAAATACATACCATTATGAATTTGACTACTCTAAATATCTTAAAACCTATTAAAATGACATCTTTGGGAATATTAAATGTTTCAACAAATATCCCATTGTCTGGGAGCTCAGACTTCCCCTTAGCCACTTAGGGCTTCTGATGCCCTTAAGGCAGTGATTTTTCAACCTTCCTAATACTGGGACCCTTTAATGCAATTCCTCATGTTGTGGTGACCCTCAACTGTATAGTTATTTTTATTGCCACTTTATAACTGTCATTTTGTTAGTTATGAATCACAATGTAAAGATCTAATATGCAATCTCAAAGGGGTCACAACCCACAGGTTGAGAAACCACTATGTTAAGCCACTAGGTTAAGGAAAAACAGTGTTAGGAGCGGTGCAGATTACCAAAGGGAAATTGGGTTGCTTCTCCATAATGGAGGTAAGAAAGACTACGTCTACCATGTCCTGAGATTAATGTCATGGGGAACTTCCTTCTAAACGTGTTTCCTGAATGCCACGGTGTACCAGCTACTGCTCTACATCAGTGATGCTTAATAGAATTTATGGAGATGATGAAATTGTTCTGTGTGTGTCCTGCCCACAAGCCACAAACCACAAACCACAAGCTGCTCCTGAGCTCTTGACATGGGACTAGTGCAAGAGAGAGTCTGAACTGTAAAATTCATTACATTATATGGAAATTAAGCAGTTACACATAGTTAAGAGCCGCCCTAAAGTAGAGAACCATCAGTTAAAAGCATTAAGTCCTTGTTCTTGTTGGTTTCCAACTGCAAATGAGCAGGCAGTGAAGGGTGAGGCCAACAATAAACAAATGAGGAGATGAATCCATAAATAGCATGTTTAGTGCTACAGAAAATATAAAGGTAGAGTAGATAACAAGGAGATGTACGGTATTTTAAAATAGGATTTCACGGGGCTGGAGAGATGGCTCAGTGGTTAAGAGCACTGGCTGTTCTTCCAGAGAACCCAGGTTTGATTGGAACTCACAACCCCTTGTAACTCCAGCTCCAGGGATTCCTCTTCTGGCAATCATGGAAGCTGTATCCACTGTGTGGGATACATAGGCTTATGCAAACAACGCATCCAGACACAGAACCCACTTCTTCAGAATTCTAACATAGACTAAAGACCAGCAGCCTTCTGGGGCTTCCCTGGGACTCCAACACCAGATCGGGACTGCTGAGACATCCAGCCTTGTGGATTGAACAGCAATCAGATCCTTGGCCTCTCCATTGCTGGCCAGACCACAATGTGTAAACCACTCTAATAAATCATTATATTATATATATATATATATAATATATATATATATATACATATATCAGTCTGGTCCTCTAGAGAATTGGCAAATACACTCAACAGGCTCCTACAGGTTTTGCTATTAAATAAAAAAAATGTAATTATATGCCATATGTTAAATAGCTAATATATACAACCTGCCTGGGCATTCAAGCTCTCCGGCTTTGCTTGTCTTACCTACTTCACAGAAGGGAATTTTCCACAAGAGACATAGATCATCTTTGTGTCTCCATTATTGTGATCAAAATACACACGAAACAGAAAAGATTTAAGAGCTGTAGGGTTGGGACAGCAGTGATGGCCCGCCATGATTAATAGTGTTAAACTGTTGCTCCTGAGTAGGATGGTGAAGATACATATAAAATCCCAAGCTGAAGGCTACTGACCTTGGCAGCTCAGGTTGAGCTGCAATTTCCTGACTGAATGGGTGGGTCTGCTGCCCTGAGATAGAAGATAAATAATGGCAAGGGAGACCCAAAAGAAGCAAAAGATTTACACGATAGTCTCACAACCCTTTCTAATCCAATAGGACCAATTATAAGCAAATGTTTTCATCTTCTAATTGTGGCCCTATGGACATTCTTCTTTTTTGAGGATCTATAAATTTGCTTGTAACATTTATTTTGGATGACTAATTTGGTATACGACCCTTCTGTCTCATCAACCCCTATACTCGGATGGCAGATGTGTGCCATGACACACAGATGTGTGCTCTGTTTCTCAAACGGCACTTATTAACATATTCAAAACAGTTTTGATGTTAAATTTAAGTAAAAGCATCATCATCAGATGTGGACGTGGCTCAATGAATAGTTATTGAATGCTTTTTGTCTTTAAAGTGAGGAGACTTGTAGGGGGCGCCAGGGTGACATGATACTGTCATTTACAAATTTTGGGTCACATGCATAGCTATCCTGGGATGCATGTCGCCTATGGGTCTCAAATTGGATACAGCTGCTAAAGAATAACTCAATGAAGCTATACCCAGCTATAAATCAAGATGAGAGGTCATGGAGGTGGAGAAGGAACTCAGATGGAGACAGAGAGAGCTCTGTCAATCCTGGTAGCCTACAATGATGTAATCTATCAAATTGATTGCTGTGATTCATTTCGACAGAAGTGATGTAAGTGCACCAAGGCTAGAGTTCTGGTTCTGGCAAGGGCCACATCACACAGCTCCTGAGCCTCAGCAAGGACACGGAATAGTACAGGAAGAACTGGCCCTTGTTGGAGTCACAAGGCCATGGGAGTTTAGCAGGTGGCTCCTGCTCAGCGATTTAGCCCAGGATCCGGCGCTCCCTGGTGTGGCCTTCAGCCAAGCTGTACTGGAGACTTCTGCTCAAACCAAGCTATAGGAAGTCTACAAAGGTACCCTGATATTTCAAAGACCCCTGCCTTTTCCCCTGTCCATTTCCCTTACCAGTCTAGAGTTTGCTTATAGTTAGCATGGTCTAGCTATGCACTGTTAGTTAGCATGGTTAGCTACACACCATTAGCATGGTTTAAACTCCTCTTCTGTTTTTGGGGAACTATGTTAACACTAAAGTGAGTCCTGCCTTTCAGGGCAGAAAGCAGAATCCCACTGTGCCTGCTCCTATGTAGAGATGGCGAAGACTAGAGACCAGCGCCATGGCATCCATTAGCTGTCACTCAAGACCTGTCATTTGGAAATGAGCAAAATCAGGCAGTGACAGGGCATGGGATGATTTATCATGCAGACTTGGTGAGGATCAGGCCCAGCTTTGGAAGAACAGAAACACAAAGGGGGCAGTGGGGCAGATTAACATGCAGAGATCCACAGAGCTTCGGCAGGGGCTTCCAGGGAAGACCAGCTCTGTGGTGGGATAGAGAGGGGTCTTATGTTCATGGAGTCAGAATTCCCCCTTATAAAAGTCAAACTATCTCTTTAATCAACTGCCTATTGTGCCTCAGCAAATAGAGTTAACTTCAGTTGGGTTTAATTAATAGCCCCGAGGACTACACTGATTGAAGATCATGCTCCTGAAAAAGGGCCATATTCCTTGCAAAACACACCCTGCTGTGTGGGTTTCCGACACCAGCTTTTGCATCCTCAATTCACACCCTCCTGGGGGGCTACCTGCAAGGGGTTTTTGTTTTATTTCATTTTTTCTTGACATAAAGTCTCACTTTGTAGTCAAAGCTGGTCTTGAAGATTTTCCTACATTGGCACCCTGAGATTACAAGTGTGTGCCACCATATTGTTATGATTTGGATCCCAAATGTCTTCCAAAGGCGTATGCGTTGAAGGCTTTGTTCCAAGATGATTGTGTATTGGGACATGGTGGACCTTTGGAGGAAGTAGGGCTTAGGGGAAGGAAGTTAGGCCATTGGGGGGTGTTCTTTAAAAAAAAAATACTTAAAAAAATGTTACGTCTGAGTATTTTGCTTGCATGCATGTCAGTGCATAAAACATGCATTCCTGTTGCCCACAGGTGCCAGGAGAGGGCACTGGTTCCTCTGGAACTGGAGTTATGAATTGTTGTGAGCTGCCATGTGGGTTCTGGGAATCAAACTCAAGTCCTCTGCAGGAACAAAAAAAAAAAAAATGTTCTTAATTGCTGAGATATCTTTCCATCCCATTGGGGGTATGACGTTGAAGGGAATGTTTACTCTCTTTGCTTTCTGGCCACCATGAGGTGAGGCGCTTTACAACCTACCTTGTTACGATGCTGTCGCACCACACTCCCCCAAAAGGACCATGAACTGAAACCTCTGAAATACGGAGCCCCTTCAGCTAGCACAGTATTTTATCACAACAGCAGAACAAAACTAAGACAAATACCATGGCAAAAAGCAACTTAGGGGAGAGAAGGGCTTATTTGGCTTAAAATCACAGGTTATAGTCCACCACGTGGGCAGGAGATTAGAGACAGCTGGTCACATCACCTCTGTGGTCAACAGGATGGAAAACCAAATGCGCCCATGCCGCCTGCTTGCTTCTGGTCATTGTTCAGACAGCTCTTTTCTTCTTACTCTTACACAGTTCAGAATCCTGCCTGTGAAATGGTTCTGGGATTCACGCAGGACTCAGGACCATGTTGCTGTCTCATTCAGAAGAGATGCACGATTCTTAGAAATTGTCCACAGGACCCATCATCACGATGCTGTTCAATTCCAGCCTCTGCAACTTCATCACCCCGTGGAATTGCTATGAGAAAGCCCTGGGGGGTGTGGCTCTTGCTGCCAAAGGCTATTTGAATGACTTGGTAAAGATGCGGGAACTGGCCACCAGGAGCTGGGTCTCCTGGGAATTTGGAGACATCCTCTTCCAGACGACCCAAGTCCAGAACCAGCTAGCTGAGAGGCTGCAGTCTTTTCACCGTGAGCTGCTCGCTCTGCTGCAGCAGAAGGTAGGGCTGCACCCTGGGTATCTGAGAGCTGTGCTGGAGAAACACCAGGCAGAACAGAGGAGCACAGGAAATGCCCTGGACAGGAGTGGGGAGCAGCTGGAGAAGCTCATCAGGAAGAGCCAGGTACACCGACCATGCTCTGCCTTCTTCAGCATCAATTATTTAACTAAGATTGCATTCCTTATATAAAAATAAATAGGCGCACGCACATCTTTAGTATGTTAACACATGTTCGTCTTTTATGAATGCTAAAATGATATGTATACCAAAGTGTTTTAAAACAAATTTATGATTTATTATAAATATATTATAAGGGAATGTTTGATTTGTACATCTGTTTTATCTCCCTAAATAACCTGGGGTCACATAAAACTTTTTTAATGAAGAAGATTGCTCCTAGAAAACTTTGGAATTCCCCCGATTTCTCCTCTCTTTCCAAGACCGGAGTGTTTTTAATTTCAGAGGAAGTGGGCTCCTCCTACAGTCCCAAGGCAACAAAGCACCCATACTCTAAACGTGGTTGACAAGTGAGCCTGCTAGCCAAGTCTACTCCATCAGCTGCTCTAAATGCTTTTAAAAAAACACCTGGTTTTTAAATAGTTGAAACACTCAAAAAATAATACAATGTGAGAAGTAAAAATTACATGTTGTCCTAACTTGATACAAACTTGGACATGGATTCTAACCCATAAAAGCAACTAAAATGTTGCTTTTGGTCATGGTTTCATCACAGCAAAATAAAGAAGCAACCTAACACTTATGGGATGAAATGTCCACATGCAAAAGCTAAGTCTTGTTGGAACACAGCCACACTTAATTGTCGGCAGTGTCCACGGCTCTACGGTGGCAGAACTGAACGCGTACCGTAGAGACAGCATGTCCTGAAAAGTCTCCAACAATGTTTGCCGGCTGGTCCTTTTCAGGAATCTGCTGGACCCTGTTCTGCATGAATTAGGGGTAATTCTAGTCTCCATCCACCATTTGTTACTATTGTTACCGTTATTAGTGTTGAGAGGGAATGAAACCCAGTTTGGGGCCAGTGGACCACAAGGTCAAGCCTGACCTAAAACAGTCAGGGAGGAGAGAGGTGTTTTCCTCCGATGGAAAGAGGCCTGAGGATGCTTCCTTCTTACTTGGACAATGCATGTAAGGCTGCAACATACAGAGTTATGCCAGCTGACTTCGAGTCACTAGGGAAAAGGCAATCATGGAAAAATCTAAGCTGTTAGCCAACCCAGCCCTTCCTACTTCTAGATATCTTTTCATATACAAAATGATGATTATCACAGCTTGGGGACTATGTTACCTGTTGCCAAGTTTGTCCTAAAATACACGAGGGGAGAAATTTTTTTTCCGTTATGACATGTTCTCTATTATTGATGACTCACAAAACTGTGAGCAGTTATGAGCATCATCTGTAATTATTTTGCCACTACATTTTATCCTTAAAAATACACAAGTTTACAGCTCATGAAATGTACATGTGATCTGACTTTCTGTCCTTCATTTTTGCAATACCATAAAGATTTCCAAAGATACGTAAAAGAAACTGCCTCCTTTCAGAGATTGTTCTAACAACTACTTCATTGATGCAAATCCCCCTTTTCTTTCACAGTTTCATAGAAATCCAAATCTGTTTATTCTTTCAATCTCAAATATTGGCTGTAATGATTCCAAACAAGACTCGAGGGGGTTTGCAACAGAAGTTCTATAGTGGGTACTGAGACTGTGTAAATAAAGCATTATTTTTCCTCACTTAACCAAATGAGTATTTGAATCCGAGATGTTCTGTGCTTGTGATTTGTTTGCAACGCCACTTACCACATTGGTTATTTTTTTCCCCCTGTGATGTCATTTACCTGCACATTGTGAAATTCTGGTGCACTGACCACGGCTTGATTCCTGTGGTCAATCTGTCTGTCCTCTCACCTGCGTCAAACCGGCTTCCATTCCAGGTCGGCCACAGTGACATCTTGCGCAATCCCGAGGGGCGCCGGCCCCTGCCTTGAGCAGAGAGGCCAGTGTGCCACTGTGTTGGCTCATTTGGAATTCAGCTCTGAAATACCTTCTGTCGGTCAGTGAGAGCAGTGTTCCATGCCTATGACAGGAGTTTTCAAGCGGAGAGGGGGATGGTTCCGCAGTTAAGAGCGCTTGTTACACTCAGAGGACCCCGCACACGAAAACAAGGCCGCTCCTAACCACCCGTAACTCTAGTTAGGAACTACAACTTTCCCTTCCAGCCTCCACAGGCACCAGGATGCATGTGTTCAGACATATGCATACATTTAAAAATTAATTAAATCTTAAAAGACAAAGAAGCCCCAATATCCCTGGGGACTCCTTGAACAGAGTTGCCTAGGTACTTTATTTAGTGGGAATCTATAGCTCTCCAATCAGTTCTTTCTTTTTTTTATCAGTTCTTTCTTAAGTATCAATATATTTGTTTCTCATTTCCTAGAACAAAAATACTAGGAAAGAGGGATTTTTAAGCTAGTCCAGGAACTGGTTCCTGCAACCCCCTTACTTTGAAAAGGAAGCCTTTCCGGAGGTGGCACTTCACAGAGAGTAAGAGCACCTCTGGACAGGGCTCTCCTGAATCCAGTTTTCCCCGTAGCAGACCCACCCTCCCCGTTCCTCTATCTCTCTGAGAGCCTCATTTGCACCAGCCAACATGTCACACGTGGGGGCTCATTGTGCAAACCAACCAGAGGATAAATGGACAAGCGTTTCTACAGAACGGCCAGCTTTATAGATTCGAGGCTTAAATTCCTTTCAGCAAAACCTCAGTTATTTCTCAGTTACAGCGCAAACTGAGGCTGAGCGTTGTCAAGAGGCTATTAGGAGAAGCATAGTGGTGTGGCGTGGGAGTCCTGGGAACCGAGCTGGAAAGAAAGGAGAGGAAGGAACCCAACCAGGACAAAACTGCGCTAGCCTGGGGACCAGGGGCTCATCCAGGTTGCCAAGTCACCACCTGGAGTAGCAGTGACCACATGGTGGCTCCAGTAGGTTGTCCCTGGAGGAAGAGAACCACAAAAGTGCTTGCCACACAGCCATTCTGTGGCTAACTTATTTATTTTTTTTTAAGACTGGTTTTCTCTGGGTAACCCTGGCTGTCCTGGAACTCACTCTGTAGACCAGGCTGGCCTTGTATTCAGAGACCCACCTGCCTCTGCTTCCTGAGTGCTGGGATTAAAGGCGTGTGCCACCACTGCGTGGCATAACTAAGGATTTTTAAAGAATAAGAAACTCACTAAAGGTCACACAAGGACTTTGACTACACATCCTGGCTCTAAGTCCTGTGCTCTTTTTGATCTGTAACAGAAGGCCTGGTCTGTCCTCAGTTAGGTTTTCCTTCGGTCTGCAAAGCCACTGAGCCAGGAGGCACAGCAAAGCTGCTGAAGGTTCCGACGTGTTAGGCTACATGTCACTCTGAACAACTCCTCCAAATTCCCTGGCTTGTTTCTATAGTTACACTGTGCTCTCTCAGCCTCAGGTCTCAGGGGCTGATGCTGACCAGGTCCCTATATATTGGGTTCTCTGACATTGTTACAGCATACTCTAAGGCCAGGAAGAGCTGACCCTTGTACACTCATGTTACACACTAAAACACATCACACCAAATATTCAAGTCAGTGACACCCTTTATCAATCACTTAATTTTTAACTGGCTGTAATCCAATACCATATATATATATATTTGAGATAAGGGTTCATTACAGAGCCCATTTCTCCATCTTCCTGCCCAAGCCTCCTGAACACTGGACTGACAGGCTGGACCACCCTACCAGGCTTACTAGGGAGAGTAAGGCAGGGCATTGGGAGTTGGTAGTTAGCTTGAGCAACAGAATGAGATGCTATGTCAAAAGAAGAAAGAAAGAAAGATAGGAAAGGAAGAAACTACAATATAGAAAATGGAAATAGTTATGGGGGACTAAGGTAGAGTGGGAAGGTGGTGACTAAGTGTCACATGAATCCCAAGAATCTTCTAATTTAGGGCTAGCACTAAAGATAACAACTGTATCACTCCCGTGAACCACACCTTCCTTAAGTATTTTCAGCTTCTTTTGATTTCATTATATCTTTAAAGATTTTATTACTTTTATGTGCAAACCTGTGTATGCAAGTGTGTGTGTGTGTGTGTGTGTGTGTGTGTGTGTGTGTGACTGTGTGTGTATGTACCCCCATGTACATGCAGATGTCTGCAGAAACCAGAAGAGGGAGAGAGGGAGTTGGATCCACCAGAGCTGAACTTGCCAGCCACCAGTTTGGGGTCTGGGAAGTGAACTCTAGTCCTCTGGAGGAGCAGTGTTCTAGTTTCACTCTGTGCTGTATAAAACACTCTGATAAACAGCAACTTGGGGAAGGGGAGGGTTTATTTGGCATACACTTTCAGGTTGAGGGAAGTCAAGATAGGAACTCAAGGCAGAAGCCATGAAGGAATACAGATTACTAGCTCACTCTTTAGGTTGACCCCTGGCTCGATGTTTAGCTAGCTTTTTTATATATATATATATATATATATATATATATATATATATATATATATATATATATATATATAATCCAGGACCACCTGGCCAAGGAATGATGCCACCCATAGTGGGCTGGGTCCTCCAGTGTCAATTACCAATCAAGACATTCTGGGACAGACACATCCTCAGACAAACCGGATCTAGGAAATTCCTCTACTGCGGCTTCTCCTCTCATACAATTCTAGGCTTGAGTCAAGCTGACAAACAGCAAGAGCTCTGTACCTCTGAACCATCATTCCAACTTCTAAATAAAGTGTTAAGAGGACTATATCACTAGGAACCACAAAACTAGGGAGGCTGCCTTGTAGCGGCAGTTTACACAGGTACCTTTTCCATAATGATCCTGGGGATGGATTTCCTTGGGGGAGAAAGACTGAAATTTAAACCAATACAACGCAAACGAACAAACAAGCAAATAAAATCTGATGGGCTAGGGATGTAGCCTGGTTGGTAGAGTGCTTGCCTGGCATGCAAGAAGCTCTGGGTTTGATCCCAAGTACCTCATAAAACCAAGCCTCCCTGCACTTGGAAGGTGGAGACAGAAAGATCAAAAGTTCATGGCCATCCTTAGCCACATAGCAAGTTAAGCCTGGGCTAGTGAGTCCCTGTCTCTAAACAAATAGGTAACTTTAATAGATGGACATAAGTGAATTTATGTTTCACCACTACCATTCTAATCATTTTCATTTACCGTTAAAGCCACAGCCTCCGGGGCTGGATAATGCTCGATAATGTCGGGAGACCTCAAGGTGAGTGCTCCTGGAAGCTGCCACCAACCCTCAGGGCCTGCCAGCCACGCTGCCAGAGTGGAGAGCAGACTTCCGGGCCTCGGGAGGGAGGGGCCTCGGGTGGGGAGGGCCGGCGGGGGAGGGCTTCTGGAGGGAGGGGCCTCTGGAGGAGGGACCTCGGGGAGGGGGAGGGTTGGGGGAGCAGTGGAGGGGTTTCAAGAGGAGGGCGGAGGGGAGGAGGGGCCTCGGGGGCGGGAGGAGGGTCTCGGGAGGGAGGGGAGGAGGGCCGGACCCACACTGCGACCTTAAAGAGTGTCCCGGGGCCGCGGCCGCCGGGGAGCGCGGACGGCGGAGTGCGAGCCGGTGCAGCCAGGCGCGGCGTGAGGTGGCCGGCGCGGGAGGGAGCGGGCGGGCGGCCGGCCGGCGGGCGGCGGGCGGGTTAGGGAACGCGGCCTGACAGTCCCCGCCCTGCCGCACACGTGCTGCGACATCGGCGCGGACCGGGCTGGCGACCGGGTCCCGGGAGGCGCAGGGGGTCGGGCGGGCTCTGCCTCGAGCGGTGCCGCGCAGGGTGCGCGCGCTGCGCGGGGAGGCATCCCGTGCAGGCCGGGTGACGCGCTCCGCAGCTGCAGCAGTTGTTGGCACCCCGGTGCCCGGCCGAAGGGTTTGGATGGTTGGTGGCATGCGGCCTCCTGCCACCCAGCTGCAGCGGGAGACAGGTCTTCCCTAGCGAAATGCAGCCTCACCGGGTTCGACCACCGAAGAAGTTATTTTCCTCTCGGAACCAGTAGCAGTGTTGGCGTGGTTTCGGCGACTCCTGGGTAGTTTGAAGGAGGAGGGTGGGACGCTTGAAAGGATTCGGGTTTTCTACTCCAAACGGTACAGCAAGCTCCTAAGTCAGTGCGGACCAGTCTGGTGTGTGCAAGTCCTGCATTCTCGTGAAGCCACAGTTCATACTCAGTTTCTTCTGCATACTTTCTGGGTTCATCTGTTAGTACCGTTTCTGTTTTCTGTAATTTGACAGTTATCCCTGAGAAGGAGAGTTAAGGGGTAGAGTGCTTGGCTAGTATGCAGGAAGGTAGGTGTGATCTCCAGCACGGGGAAAGCATTTTTATATATGTTAATTTGTTTTTGAAATTATAATTAGATCTTCTCTCCGCTTTTCTACTTCTAATCCATTCTATGTAACTCCCCCTCTCAAATTCATGGTCTTTCTCTCTCTCTCTCTCTCTCTCTCTCTCTCTCTCTCTCTCTCTCTCTCTCTCTCTCTCTCTCTGGTTTTTCGAGACAGGGCTTCTCCATGTAGCTTTGGTGCCCGTCCTGGATCTCGCTCTGTAGACCAGGCTAGACTGGAACTCCCGGAGATCCACCTGGCTCTGCCTCCCAAGGTGCTGGCCTTAAAGGCATGCGCCACCACCGCAGCTGAGCGCTTAGATACTTTTTTCTGTGCCTTCTAAGTTAGTAAAAGAAATGAATACATTGAAGTTTATCTGAGGCCACTTTGAATGATACCCCTGCAGCCAGTCTTTTATTTTCCCTGCAGAAATGTAGCCCTGGGTGTTTCTGTAACTACCGTGTTGCTAATTTAAAAAGAAACTTTTTTTTTTTTTTTAAAGAAAGAAGGTTCTTGGAATATAGTCATTGACAAAGTGTTTTTTTTTACAAATTCTTGGTTGCTGCCATTATTTTCTTGACTTTCAGGATGGCTTTGGCATTTGAAAGAACCTTGGCCTAATACACCAAACTTCCTCAGTGTGATGAGGAATGAAACTGTCCTGTTATATGTAAATCAATTCTGTGTTTGGAAGACATACAGAATAGTTTGAGCAATGGGTAATTTTGATCTTGTATGTTAAAGAGTCCTCCATTTTTTTTCTAGTTAGCATTAAGTCCACATCTCAGCAAGTTGGTTTTTTTTTGTCTAAAGGTAGAGGAAGGCTTTGTTTCCCGAAACTCTAGCCTTCGACACAAACATTTCAAGTTGTGCTATAGAGAACATTGGCGACTTGACTCTCTGAGACTTACCCCTGGGATTTCTGATCAAGTAAAATCCGAACCCAGTAGTCCAGATGTTGCAGCAAAGTGTGTCTTGCCCACATTGTCAGCCTTACCTGGGAGTCTGGGCTGTGAGAATCTCTGGTCATACTTGAGGCCTGTTGAATCAGAATCTGAATTGTAACAAGACTTTAGGTAAATCGACACATTTACTGCTGAAACGTGATGGGATGGTGAGAAAAACAGGGTCAGGGCTCTGTTCTGGACCTTGTTTTGACTGCCTATGCCTGGTAATTCTATAATCCACCTTGTCTAGATGGAGACCTCCAGTTTGGGAGTCACGTGACTCAATGGGGCGCCTAGGCTCTGGCTCTCAGTGGCACAGGCTGCTGTCTGAAATAAAGACAGCCTGGTGGACTGGACTTTCACCATAGACTTCTGAAACACTAGTCTGGTGTGGTCTGGGCCGTTTGTGATTGGTTCCTTTTCTGCTGTTTGTTATCGAGGTTTTCATACAGATTGTTTGGGGTGCCGTAGGGGCTATAGTAGTGATACTGAGGGAAGGTGTTCAGTGTGTGAGCTCTTGGAAGTGGATTACTTGGCTGTGTTGATACATTAAGCCTCCTTAGGAACCCATTTTCCCACTCCCCAAAGTTAAGGTGTAGTAACTTAGCAGGCTTAGAGAATGGGGGAACGCAGAGGCTAACTGAACATTTCCTTCTTCCCAGGGATATGTGGTGCACACCTTACATTCTAGAGAACTGCTTTCCACAGAACCCAGGGACACCATGAAGTCTAATCCTGCCATCCAAGCTGCCATTGACCTTACGGCAGGGGCCGCAGGTAATCCTCAGGGGGGAAAAAAAATCCTTCCCCCTATATTCCTGAAGTACTTCCTTAGAGTGGTTTGGAAATTATTACCCCATAGGTAATATACTCTACCCTCAGAAATGAATCGACTTAATGGAAATGTGATACTGTTCAGAGCGTGGCAGCAAGTACGATACAGTAGTGTTTAGTTATATCAGAGCTTTAGCAGTCAGTGCAGGATGACGATGTCCCTGGTATTGCTAGAAAACATCTCACTTCCAAAATGAACTACAAACTCACTTGGCTACTGTCCCATGCTAGGACAGGCATGTGGCAGTGGGTCACCCCCAAGCTGGGCAGTCCTCAGACCTTTTGTGGTACAAAATGCCGGTTGCTGTTCTTTTTGTTTCAAGATTTACTTTATGTCTATTCACGAGTATGTGTGTGTCTGTGGGAGTATCTGCCATGTGTGAGCAGGTGCCCGAGGTGACTGGAATTGCGTATTGGATCCCATCCCCTGGAGCTGGAGTCATAGGCAGTTGTGGGCCACCCATGTGGGCGCTGGGAACCAAAAGTAAGTCCCTCTAGAAATGCAGTAAGCTGGGCCCTTTCTCCAGTTCCTCTGTTACTTTTCTTATTCGTGATAGGAAAGAAAGGAAGGCCCCCGTTAGCAATGAGGCTGATATTCCTCAGTGTCTCCAGGCGTGGAAGGGAAGAAGATGCAGAATCTTTTGAGAATGGGCAGTTGAGGCTGACCCTCAGATCCTGAGCCTAAGGGCTGGCTGGAGCCAGGGCTGGTGACCTGAGGCCACTGTAAAAAGACCACCTTTAACATGCGGGTGTAAGGAGAAGCTTAGCCTGGGGCCAAAAGAATTGGATACCCATGATAGTCATTTTGTTTTCAAAGTCCCCTGTCATCTTAGGGGCAACTGGCAGGCACATGTTTCCCAAGGGAACCTTTGATCTACCCTAGCCCCCCATATTCAATTCTTGTAAATGGGGAGGCCAGAGCACCATGTTGCTCTATGTTCTCTTATCCAGTATGACCTCTTGGGTCAACAGATCAAGTGTGGTCAGGGGACTACCACCTCTCACTCTGTCTGTCCTTTGTTCAGCTGTAAAAAAAAAGTCCTTGTACAGAGAACAACTCCCTCTCTCCCCCCTCCCCCCAGTTATTCCACCCCCCTCCATGAACCAAAGGTCAAAATTGGTTCAGAAGGAAGGCTGATAAGGATCCCCGGGCAAGGACACCTCTCCAGGCTAGAGACAGGAGTGTTCCAGTCTGGTGAGCAGGTCCAACAGCTAGCAAGGTTCTGCCCCAACATGTTAATTAACACTGTGGGTCTTTAGGTCAGTCCCCACTACTTTGTGGAAGGGAGGATGGGCCAATCCCTTGGATCTCATTCCCTCCTCTTAGTACTAAATCATAGGATTAAGTCAATTCCCTCCTCTTAGTCCTAAATCATAGGATTAAATCCATTCCCTCCTCTTCAAATTAAGTCATAGGATTAGGTCAGTTCCCTCCTCTTAGTCCTGGTCACAGGGTTAAGTCAGTTCCCTCCTCTTGCCCTCATGCCAGGCTGTGGAGATGCTGATTGGAAGTGACACAAACATCCGCTAGCTCTGGCTAATGGAGAGCATTGCGTATTCCACTCTTGCCTCTTCAGTAAGGTGTGCAGTCTCTTGAGAGAGTCTCAGCTTTGGCAGTCTGTGCTCTTCCGACAGTCTAAGGACAAACAAGGCTTTATTGCAATAATTTTTCAAGACGTTTACCTCTTCCCTGACCATGTGCATTCAGATATTTGAGTAGCACTTAGAGGTGATATTTTTATGTAAATTGCAATAATATTGTTGGGAGCCTTGTGTAGACGACAGTTGCCTGCGTGCTTTTTCTGTTTTAAACAATGAAAAGGTGTCCATATAGTGACATTAATATTCTGCTGCTGCCTGTGGTTTGGGATCTCTCCCTGGGCTTGGGAACACAAGGCTGCCCCAGGGCTGCTGGATTTGTGATTTCTGAGCACAAGTTTGCTGGCGGGGGTAGAGACTTTATGGGGGGGGGGTGCGCTGGTCAGTGGAGGTGCTCATTAGTGATATTAGACTGCATTCTATTGTGAGGGACCTGGAATGCAATCAGGAAGGAGCACTCTCACTTTTGAGGGTCCCAAAGTTTAGTTGGCATAGAAGGCCTTACAGAACTCTGGGTAACAATGTTCACTATGTATGCAGAAAAACCCCCAGTTCCTGGCCTCTTGTTTTGTTGACATCTTTGTTTCAGTATGCCTAGTGGGGCAGCAGCCTCCTCTGAGGTCAGAGGTGGTTTGAACTCTTTGCTACCCTAACTGTCTGGACTGGCAGATTCCTAGGTTTTGAGATTTTTTTTTTCCCCACTGGCACAGAGAACCCCCATGTTCCATGACCACCCCTCACTGGTGGAAGTGGTTGATCTGTAAGTACAGAGTCAGCTGCGGTCAAGGGTCAGGATGGGATGTGGATGTAAATAAACTCCTTGTCTCCTTTTGATTCGAAGCAAAGCTGCTCCTACCAGACACGTTTCCCAGCCAGCTCATGGCTGTTAAAGTTGTCTTTGTCCTGACCTGCACTCGCTGTAGGGAGAGGTCCCAGGGAAGGCTCCGTGGGCAGCTAGGGTGAGAGTTGAAACAGAGTTAGGGTATTGGGTAGTTACCAAACCAAGGCAGTGTGCACCCCGAAAGCTGACTCTCAGAGGTGTGGGTTGAGTTAGTTTAGTACCCCCCTTACACCAGGGAAAAACAGTCCCGGGCAGTTCTTGCGGTGTATCTCATTATCTGGCACACTGGCTGGGAAGGAGGAATTTCACAGCCTTGAAGTTTACCTTCTCAGTGTCAAAATGCCAAGCACCCCAAAAACCATTTTGAAGGGATATCTTGAAAATGTCCTGCTTCCCAGTCCCGGAAAGTGGCACTGCTGCTGACTGGGGGTTTGGGGTTTCCCTGTTTGTCCTGTTGTAAGTTGTCCCGTCCCCGGTAAAGGGCCTCAGTGACTTGTGATTTGCTGCTTGTGTATAGAAAGCTGAGAGTCCATGCATGACACTGTTGGACAGACTCTTTGTTGCTATGATAAAATGTCCAAAGAGTGAGTTCGAGGCCAGCCTGGTCTACAGAGTTGAGTTCTAGGGCAGCCAGGACTGTCACACAGAGAAACCCTGTCTTGAAAAAACCAAAACCAAAACCAAAAAAAAAAAAAAAAAAAAAAAAAAAAAAGATCCAGACTGTCACTCAGCCTAAGGGAGGGGGTTTATTTTGGCCCGGAGTTTCAGAGGTTTTATTCCATCCTAGTGGGAAGGGATGGAAGACCAGAGAAGCTCACATCATAGCAGCCAGAAAGCATACATATCTATATTATACACACCCCCTGCACTCACAGAGAGAGAGAGAGAGAGAGAGAGAGAGAGAGAGAGAGAGAGAGAGAGAGAGAGACCTGGCTCTGCTTTGCCCTTTTTCTTCCCGATTTCCACCATTTGTATTACGTCTGGACACCAGCCCGTGGTCCTTCAGAGTGGGTCTTTCTTCCTTAGTTAATGCACTCTGGAATTCACAGGCAAACCAGAGGTCTGCCTTATTGGTCTCTTAGAGGCCTCTCAAAGCAGTCACGCCGACAGTGAGAATTACCCATCACAGTGACTATTCATTAAATGTTGTGTATGATCTGGTCTCGGTACCTCTCCTGAAGAGCGAGTGGAGGGAATTGCCTGTGGTATCCTCTCAAGAAGATGAAGCTATTCGTTTGTCCTTCAAGGAGAAGAGAATAATCCGAAATATAACTTGTATGCAGGTGGAGGAACCCTTCAATATTGGCATTACTGATGTATAAATCGGAGAGCCGCCTTGGCACTGGGCTTTGCTGGCTGGAGCTGGGGGTAGGCATTGGACCGAGTCCTGTCATACACATTATTGGGATTTAGCTCCTCTTTCATGAGGGAATGAAGCTTTTACTCCATTATATTCATCACATAACCGGCAATAAGTGCTATCTGTCTGCACATTCAGGCTGAGGGAGTTAACATGCAAATACTTCAGTTCAAATGTTAATGTGCTGAACTACAGGCTTTACTCAGTTTATCCAAAATGTGCACCCTAAAAGTCCTAACAGTCACCGATTCTTTGGAATAATTAAATTGTTTTGCTGTGTGTGGGACACATCCCTAGCCCAGCAGTGTGTAGGAGAGACCAGTTCTGATGATAGGAGCATCATCTTGACTTGTGGTTGTTTTCGCTTTAGTCTCACTAGTGTGGGCTAGCCTGGGACTTGGAGTCCTCCTGCTTCCGACTCCTGAGTATGGGGATTACAGGTCCGCACCACCCATTCCGCTCTAACATCTTGGTAAATGATAGTCCAGTGATTCAGAGATAATCAGGTGAAGCTATCCTGTTACTCTCCTGGAAGAAGCAGACAATAGCAAGAAAATCTCAGAAATTGCTTTGTTTAATAGGTCAAGTCATTCTCAGACTCCTTGGAAGTAACACCTTGTCTATTAGTAAATAAATGAATTTTATGATGACATCCTCAGTGTTCTCCATCTCTACTTCCCACAGCACAGGTGGAATAACCATGAATAATATCTGAGTTGTAAAATTGCATTTCTTAAGCCAGGCAGTGGTGGCGCATACCTTTAATCCCAGCACTCGGGAGGCAGAGGCAAGTGGATCTCTTGAGTTTGAGGCCAGTGTGGTCTACACAGTGAGTTCCAGGACAGCCAGGGATACACAGAGAAACCCTGTCTTGAAAAACAAAAACAAAACAAAACAAGAACAAAATTGCATTTCTTAAATATTTTGTGTAAGCCTTCCATTTTGATAGCATTTTAGTGGCCTCAGCAGATAGCTGCTGTTTCCTGACCTAAGCAGGGGGATCTGAAATGTGGGGCCTTCTCAACCTCATGAGGGAGGTAAATATTAACCAGCAGCATGTCCTAAAACTTTGGTCCTAGTCCAGGGTCTACAGATGTTATGGGGCAATCACAGTTTGTTCTTATCCCTGTGTTCAGAACTCTCACTGAAGGAGTCTAATGCAATGTAGACTTAGTACATTTGGTATTCTTATAGTGTGGAAACAATTACAAGGCAGACTTCAGTCCATTTATACTAAGCAAAGGTAGTCTGTTCCCTAACTAAGTACAAGTCATTAATTGATAGAGTTAAAAATTCAAGTGCTTTTTTTCAGGGTCCAATGTTTTGCCCTCAAGAGATTAATTAGCAGGCTTCTTGTTTTCCTTATCTGGCACTTGGCTTCTCTCTCATGTCTATAGTGGCTGTTGTTTAGTAACTACTTGTCTGCCAGGTTTGCGCCAAGCCTGCCAGGTTTGTGCCAAGTTGACACTATCAGATGGTGTAGATGAAGAACAGAGGCTCATAGGGGTATCTACTGTCTGGACGGCACGGTAAAACTGAGTCCCAGCCTCCCCCAAACATTGGAATGGAGAAACCAAACATCTCCCCTGTACACATGAGTCTCTTTAGGATTGGCCTCTGGTGCTGACCAGCAGGGGCACCTGCCAGAAGTTGTACTGAACTTGGCTTGACGATTGGGGGGGAGAGGGGGAGGCAGTCAGTCATTAGGAACGAAAATACCGCTAAACCATGGACAGCAAGCTTCTTGTCCATGGCTGTAGACTCATTCTAAAGACTCACGTCCTCCCTCTAGGGGGCACAGCATGTGTCCTGACTGGGCAGCCCTTCGACACGATGAAGGTGAAGATGCAGACTTTCCCAGACCTCTACCGGGGCCTCACCGACTGCTGCCTGAAGACCTACTCCCAGGTGGGCTTCCGTGGCTTCTACAAGGGCACCAGCCCCGCACTGATCGCCAATATCGCAGAGAACTCGGTGCTCTTCATGTGTTACGGCTTCTGCCAGCAGGTGGTCCGCAAAGTGGTTGGATTGGACAATCAGGCAAAACTGAGGTGAGTCACCGACGCTCCGTTGATTTTAAATAAGTGAACACTTGATTTCAATGACATGTGTAGGAAAGAAGTTTCCTTTTTAAAAATGACTCTGATGTTCTACACTGTCATGGCGTGAACCAGAGAAGGCCAAATGCATCATGTTAAGAGTCCATTGTGTGTTTGGTCCCTATGGGAAGAGGCTTTCCGCATGAGCAGAAGTGCTGGGCTACATCTGTAGAACATGGGACTTAAGTTTTAGGTTCCCTTTCATCAGTGGCGAGTATTGAAAGGGAACCTGGGCGATGCTAGACAAGAAACATGGAATTTAGGAGCTGTAGATGGACCCAGCTTTCTTTGCTGAACCCTCCCTATACATCAGACTTCATTTGTGCTGGATCTTCCCTAGGCTCCTATATCCAGAGACCAGACAATTCATAAACCACTGGCATGCTTAGTCATCCCTCCTTCAAACGTTGATTTATTTGAAATGATTTAAAATTTATATTGGGGGAAGGGCTGGGGAAAAAGCTTAATTACTAAAATGCTTACAAGGCGCTAAGGTAGATCCTTACCACCCACATAAAAAGCTGGACATGGTGTGTGCTTAGAATCCCAGTGTTGGGAAGGCAGAAGCAGAAGGAGATCTAAGGCCGCAGGTCCCAGAGAGAGATCCTTTCTCAAAAGACAGGTATAGCTCCTGAGAAACACATACATACACACCTCCATACATACATATGCACACAATAAAATCATTGTATGTCATTTTTACACACACACACACACACACACACACACACACACACACATTGTTTATACTTGCAAAGGGCAGAGGCTTGTAGGCTGTGTCAGTCAATCAACTGGAGCCTCTATTGCAGCCACAGGTTGACACAACTGAAGTAGACTCCTTGGACACGGAGGTGTGTTCTGGACACATCTACAAGATTCAGATGCGCTATTTTTATAGGCAAGAACTTCATCTTGATGGCAGAACTTGTGTTGAAAAACTGGGGACATCCAAGACAAGGGCTGAGCATGATCCTCCAGCCCTCCAGCTGGGGGGGTGGGCAGGAAGCAGAGCCCAGGAGACAGAAGCAGAGGGCCATGAGATTAGCATCCCACAGGGAGAGCAGTTAGAAGCAAAGCACTAGACAGCTGGCTTTCTCTAGCTGAAGGAGAGACATTCTATTTCAGGACATCTGGGTTTATCTCCCTCAGCTTCGTTAGTGATGGACAACATGGGAGAGGAGCCAGAGCGGCAGTGGGTACCCCGGGAAGGTTCTGGGAGGAGACCCTTTACTCCCCTCTGGGCAAAGTAACCAAAGAGATGGTGATGGGAGCACACTCCTGGGGTTCTGGCCCCGCGTGTCCCTCCTCACTTCCCCTGCGTCTTTGCCTATGAACAGAGACTGGTTTGAGCACAGTGCCTTTCCTCCTTTGTGTTTTATTTGAGACGTGGTCCCACTGTGTAGCCGCCTGAAAGTCACCATCACCCTGCCTCAGCCTCCGCCGCAGGGATGCCGGGTGCGCATTACTACGTTCACGTAGTCTTTTCTGAGGATGGCCAGTAGGATGCTTTACAGCTCTGTGTCTCCACACCCTCTCCAGAAGCAAGGGTTGGGGTTGCCGAGAAAGGGTTGGAGAATGCCTCACTGTGTTCCTTGTGTGGAGTTTTGAGCGTGTTTATTTCGTGTGATACCCACAGTATGTAGCTTCTTACCACACCAGTTCTTCAGTGCGGACATCAGCCTGGTTCACTTGCTCCAACACAGCACTAGAATCTTTGCTGAGCTTAGAGTCTTCCCCTTTTCAGTCTTAGGAGACACTTTGCTTTTTACTTGCTGGGCGAACAGTGCCTACAGTCTGCTGTACTCTGACACGTAGGTTGTGTCTTTATGGCCCTCACCATGACCATGTGGAGGGGATGTCCTTTCCGTCTTTCGGATGGAGAAATAGTCACGGTTGCTGGACCAAGGACAGTGTCATCTGAGCCCACTGTCCCCCTTCTGCCCAGTCCTTTGTCTGTTAGACCAGCAAGGATACTGGTCAGATCTAGAGAGGGCGTTTATCAAGAGTGGCAAAGGGAAACAGTTAGAGCAAGCATTGCTGTGGAGTTCTGCAACCGCATCACAAATATTTGTGTGTCCTGGCTTGAACCTCATGTGGCGTTCCCCTTTGACCTTTGGTTGAATGAGATCTTACACAGCAGAGGCATTTAGATCAAATAGTAGAGTCTTTCTTTTTTTGAAAAGTTTCATACAATATATTTTGATCATATTTCCCACTCCCCCACCCCCATTTTCTAGATCCTCAGTACCGCCCTACCAACTTTATGTTCTTTTTATCTTTTTAAGACAAAGTAATAAAACAAGAAGCACACATACATACAAAAACATAACTCAACATGAACAAAGAGACCAGCAAGGCAAAAATAACCCAAACAGAGCAAAATGAGAGGAAGAGACTACAGTGGATTCTTAGAAAACCCCATCCTACACTCTGGGCACTTTCAATTCCAGCCGTGCACGTTCATCCTACACGGAGAGCTGACGGTCTGTGTGCCTGTTGTGTGCCCTTGGAAAGTACTTAGGAGGAAGTCAAAGTCCGTGGAAGTGCTGACTTGGCCTCTCTCCCTTGTACTCTCAGGGTGTTTTATGTTCATTCAGATTCTGGAACCCTCCCAACACCTGAGGTTGAGTTGGCATCCATGTTTATTGACTGATACCTTTGTTCGAGCAAACTTGATACATTCTAGGTAATGGCCCCCAAGGACAGTTGCCTGTCAGCGGGTTGATAGAGTCCCTGAGGCAGGCCGAGTATGGTCTGCGGGCTGGCCAGAAGACCGTTGGAAGCTTTGGCTTTTAACAGATGAGCTAAGGAGTGGTGGGAAGGCGTGAACCAAACAGAGCAAGACACTTGCTCCACACTCAAGGATGTTGGTATGCCTGCTTGGCTCCTCTTAGTTGACGGTGGTAGGCTTAATTCTCTAAGGTCAAAAGGAAGTCCATCCAGCAGACAGTCCTGCTTCAGAGAGCCCCATGCATGGCAAGCCTGCTCTGCTGAGTCCTGGATGCTCGAGAGACCAGCTCGGCCTGCAGACAGCAGCTGCTGTCTGATGCAGAGGTGAGGCTGCAGAAAACCAAGGCCAAAGCTGGAAGCAAGAGAAGCGTATTTAGCTTACAGTAGCCTGGGGGGTACAAGAGCTTGGGGCTGGCATCTGCCTGGTTCTTCTACAGTGTCTTCTGGCTGTGTGATGGCATTGCAGATGGAATCATGATGGGAATGTGTGAGGAGAGGTCCCCAGCTACTGCAAGCTCCGCTCTTGTGGGAGTTAGTGCAGTCCTGTGAGAGCTGTATTGGTGTCTGTCACCATCACCCCACAAGGATGGCAGCATCCTAGGACCCACTTTTTTTTTTTTATAATTGAAACTTTTTTTTTTTTTTTTTTTTTTTTTTTTTTTTTTTTGGTTTTTTGAGACAGGGTTTCTCTGTGTAGCCTTGGCTGTCCTAGAACCTACTCTGTAGACCACACTGGCCTCGAACTCACAGAGATCTGCCCGCCCCTGCCTCCCAAGTACTGGGATTAAAGGCATGTGCTACCACTGCCCAGCTGAAACATTTTTTTCCATACAATGTATTTCGATCATGTTTTTTCCCCTCTCTCAGTTTTTCCCAGATCCTCCCTACCTCTTTACCCAGACTTCATTTTCTCTTCCTCCCCCCTCTAAAGCAAACAAAAACAAAACAACAACAAATAAAACAAGAAATGCAAAGACCATTGAGACAAAAAAAAAATGCACAATGCAAACGGAAACAAAAAGTCTACAAAAAAATGCCACTACATTCATTTTGTGTTGTCCAGTTACTTCAGGGAAGTGTGAATATACCCAGTGAGACTCCCCCGGAGAAAACTAATTTTTCCTCTGCTGCCAGGTATCAGTTTTAGGTAGCTGGTTAGGGGTGGGCGCCTGTGTCCATTTCTCCCTTCCCAGTGCTGGGACCCCATCTGGCTGTGTAAGTCTTATGGCATGCTGCCATAGTCTCTGCGTTGATATGGACATCAGTCCTGTTGTGTCTGGAAGACGCTGCTTCCTTGGAGTCCTCCATCCTCTCTGGCTCTCACAGCCTTCCCATCTCCTCTTCCACATAGATCCTGAGCTCCGAAGGGGAGGGGTTTGATGAAGACATCCCATTTCAGGCTGCACGCTCCAAAGTCTCTCACTCTCTGCACATTGTCCAGTTGTGAGTCTCTGTGTTAGTTTCCCATCTACCGCAAGAGGCTTCTCTGATGAGGGCTGAGAGAGGCACTGGTCCGTGAATATTCCTGATGAATATGCCATTAGGGATCATTTTATTACTAAGTTCCTTTAGTAGAACTACAGCTTTAGGTTTTCCTCTAAGCTAATGACCTATCTAGTGTCCAGTTCTTGGCCATATTCGCCATGTCAAGTATGGGTTCCGACTCATGGAGTAGAGGCCTTAAGTCCAATCAGAGAGTGGTTGGTTATCTCCATAATATTTGTGCTGTTATTGCAGCAGTATATCTTGCAGTCGGGTCACTGTTGTAGGTCGCAGGGTTTGGAGCAGGGAGCTATTGATGACTCTAGTAGCATGCGGAGTACCTTCCAGGACCATGAATGCTCGTCAGTAGAGGTGAAGCTTCTAGTCAGGCACCAGCTTGACTGCTCTGTGTTTGATGACGTATGTAAGGGTTGTCTTCAGCCGTGGGGCTTTACCCTCAGGTTGTGGAGAGTGACCAATAACGTTGGCAATGACCTGTGATGTTTGGGGGTTCCCATGGGCGGGCCCCACCTCTTAAATGTCCCATCACTTCCACAACAAAGGGTCAAGCTTCCATCACCCAAGCTGTTGGGTCACATACGCAAACCATATCAGATCTTAACAGAGGTCATAGCTGAATTGGGAAATCGTTGTGTGATCACAAAAACCTAGATTGGTTTTTATCTGTAGTGGTTAGATTCCATGTCTGGTTACTTCAGGTTGGATTTGGTGCCAGAAGGAATATTGTCACAAATATACTGAGGTATTAATAGACTGTATTTGGGGAAGTAGGATTGTAAGTGATTTCCCCCTCTTTCTTATGGTCCCTCCTTTTTTCTTTATGTGCCTTAGCTTGGGCTACTAAAAAAAATGCCATCCATTAGGAAGCTTCAACAAACGTTTCTTCTTCTGGAGGCTGCCAAGTCAGAAATGAAGGTGCAACCAGGCTCAAGCCCTGGTTCAGACATGGTTTGTCATTGTCCTCACCTGGCAGCGAGAGGAAGATTATAGGCCACAGATCTCGTGATGAAGAAGGTCTCATCCTCAGGAACCGATCCATTCCTGATTGCCTCTTAAGAGCCCTGGCTTTCAACGCTGTTACACATCGGTGGTTAGGTTCTCAGCACACGACTTGAGGGGAGGGGACATAAGCATGGATGTAGCTAGCCATCAGGCAGACCTGGGTTTGATTCCCAGCATGCCACTCTCTAGATGTGTGGCTTTGGGGACGTGTATGACCTCTCAGTGCCATTCCTCATGGAGCTGGAGGACTGTAGTCCACTACAGGGTCTCAGGACTCTTAGATGGGAAGCGCATGTAGAAGAAGTCCCTCTCTCATCCCCGTGTTCTCTCTGTGTGACGCGTGCCGAAGGGACACACGAGCTGACGGTCGATCCTCTGTCCTTTCAGTGACCTCCAGAACGCAACTGCTGGTTCCTTCGCCTCCGCCTTCGCCGCGCTGGTCCTCTGCCCCACAGAGCTTGTCAAGTGCCGGCTCCAGACCATGTATGAAATGGAATCTTCGGGAAAGATAGCTGCGAGCCAGAAGTAAGCCCTGTTTATTCACAGGTGTTAGGTTTTTTCATCTTGGTGCACTGTGTTTTCATTTTATATTGTTGAAATTGAGTGCCAAGTGTAGAAACAGCTTTCCCTAAGTCTAAAATACTGTGTCAGGGGATTTTCTGAGAAGACTTTTTCTTATGTTTGGACTCACTACCTACCCTAGCTTAGGCAGCTATTTAATAGTCCAGAAATGGAGTCACCAAGGAGCTGAATGTCCCCTTTGTCCTCTGGGGTGCATAAGGCATGATCTTCAGCCATATTTGGGAGACAGCTTTGAACTGGGTCTGGGGGCTGAGCTGAGTGTGGACTTAGATTCTGAGGTGAGTGTTTCATGCCCTTTCACATGGGTGTTCAGGCTTATCACCACAATTTAGTGCTAACTCCCACCGTTCCCAAACCGTCACCTGTCCTTGGTAAGGGTCCAAGTTCTGAAAACGTTCCTCAGAAACCTTTGTAAGTAGAGCTGCTTTCTGGTCCTGCCACTGATCAGCTTAGACATGAAAGCAGCTGCCTGTCCACTGCTGTGAGGCTATAAATGCCACATGTGTCTAGAATGAAAAAAAACTGTCTATTATCCTTATTAATCACAAAATGTGCCTATTTATCTTGACATGTGGCTGGTTGAAAATCTGGTCAAGGGTGTTGCCATCACCCAAGGTCTGTAAATCTTCTGGGGAACCAGTCAACAAACTGACCAGTAGTCAGTTTCCTCCCCTGCTATTCATGGCCTCGGAGTCTACCAGTATAATGCTTTAAAACAGTGGTTCTCAACCTGAGGGTCATGACCCCCCAGAGGTCGAATGACCCTTTCACAAGGGTCGCATATCAGATATTCTGCATATCAGATATTTACATTCCAATTCATAATAGTAGCAAAATTACAGTTATGAGGTAGCAATGAAATAACTTTACAGTTGGGGGTCACCACAACGTGGACTGTATTAAAGGGTTGCAGCATCAGGAAGGTTGAGAACCACTGTTTTAAAGGGTTATTTCTGAACTAGAACCCACAGTACTGTGAATACATACAGATCATAAGCGGGCAGTTCTATAAACAGTCACGAAGTGAATGGGCCTTTGTAACCAGGGCCTAGAGTAAGAAACAGACCGTTGACACCACCACACATGTGTGGTGGGAACAGAGCTCTCAGGAGGAAGGTGGTGGCTTATGGCCTCTGTCGATGTGACGTCTCTCCGGCTCCCTAAGAACAAAGTGAGCAATTCAGTAGTTACGCCGAGCATGTGGCATTCGGCTTGGTCTCAGCGTGTAGACAACCTACCACAGGGCGCACTGTGGTGGAGATGGCAGCCTGGTGTCCGGCCCTGAAGCTGCTCCGGGAGCAGGGCTCATCTGCAAAAGGGACTTCTCTGCATCCCTTCCGCTGGAGAGACTCAGTTCCTGGGTGTTCCTCCAATCCCAAGGGCTAGAGCCCGACCCTCAGAGTTCCTTGTCTTGCCTTCAAGTGACGCTCATCCCTCTGGACCACCTGAGCACGTTATCCTAAACACACGGTGACGGCCACTGTTGGCTGTCAACGTGATAGAATCTAGATTCACCTAGGAGGTCAGCATCTGGGCACACCTGTGAGGGGCTCTCTTTGTTCAGTCGACTGAGGTAGGAAGACTCACGTACAAAAGAGGTGGCGGGCGCCATTATCTGAGCCTGGGCCCTAGACTGCGCAACAGGAAGAGTCCGCTGAGTACCCAGCAGTCCTTGCTGTCTGCTCCCTGACTGCAGATGCAGTGTGATCAGCTGCCCCAGGCTCCTGCTACACTGCCCTGCCCCCACCATGGACTGTACCCCCGAACTGTGAGCCCAAACCAAGTCCTTTCTCCCTCCAGTTTGCACCTTGCCTGGTGTTTTATTACAACAAGTAACTAATACACCCACGAGCTGGAAGAGATGGGGCTCCGGGGGGGGGGGCAAGGCACGGAGCAAGTGTAGTATTGTTTATCTATGGCCAGCCCTGGATGGCTCCTTATGGTAATTCATTTTTACGTAGTCACTGTTGAAAAGACGGGCGCTAACCCTTTTACATCTCAGACAATGTAACTTATAGTAGTGAGCAGGCCCGCTTAGGCGCAGGTAAGGAAGCAGCTGGTTGGGTAAACAGAGGTCCCACTTAGTCTAAGAGTAACAGGTTTGCTTTCTTCTTCTGGAGGCTGCCAAGTCAGAAATGGAGGTGCCACCAAGCTCAAGCCCTGGTTCAGACATGGTTTGTCACTGTCCTTACCTGGCAACGAGAGGAAGATTATAGGCCACAGATCTCGTGATGAAGAAGGTCTCGTCCTCAGGAACCCATCCATTCCTGATTGCCTCTTAAGAGCCCTGGTTTTCAATGCTGTTACACATCGGTGGTTAGGTTCTCAGCACACGACTTGAGGGGTGGGCACAGGAAAACCCAGTTATAGGAAAGCTGGTCACGTAAGCCGTCCTTGGTACAAAAATCTCACTGCGTGCACACACCCTCACTGACTGTGCCTCCTGCTTTATCTCCCCCAGCACAGTGTGGTCAGTGGTGAAAGAAATCTTTAGGACGGACGGCCCCTTGGGCTTCTACCACGGACTCTCAAGCACTTTGCTTCGAGAAGTACCAGGCTACTTCTTATTCTTCGGTGGCTATGAACTGAGCAGATCCTTTTTCGCATCAGGGAAATCAAAAGATGAACTAGGTAAATGTATTCCCATTGACAACATTTGGGGTTAGTAGAGTCAGCCTCCTGGGTTTCCTGGTTTCCACAGGTTCTGTGTTCAGTGTGCTGGGAGTCCACCCAGCTCTGGGGAGTTTCTGGGTGCCAGGAAGTAAAATGGCAGTGGGTGTTGGCTAGCACCGTCCCCTGAGGGAAATTTCCTAAAGACAAGCTCTCAAGTCTTATATCTCAAACTTCTTGGCCACATTAGCATTGTTAGAGCTGTCTCTTCTTCTGGGTAGTACTAACTGTTCTGAACCATTAGAGGAAGAAATAGAAATTATTTTCCTGATGGAGAAATCAACTATCAACAATCTCACAATAAGCTCTAAAAGCTTTTTTTTTAATTGGTTAATTGCCTGTCACTGCAGTTACAAAGTAAGATTGTCTGCCAAGCCCCTGTCTCTGACATCAAATCACAAATAAGTTTGTTCTCCAAACATTGTTTATTCATTATCCATTAAATTAGTACTTCCTGATAGATCTGCTATTTAGGCATTTAATTAACAGGGTTTCTCAAGCTGTTGTGGGGTGCCCTGTGCATGCAAGATGTTGAATTGCATCCCTGGCCATTTTCCCCACTACAGATAGCAACCTCCCTCCAAGGAGGAATAAAAACAAACAGAATAACATAGCTTCAGAACTTGTCAGTGTTCCCTGGGGAGACCAAGGCAGCCTTGCTTGAGAACCACTGTATTAGATGTTAAGGCTGTTTCAAGACAAAAACAGAACTAACGACAACCATGCGACATGGACCATTGATGAGATCAGTCTTGTTTGATGTACTGGTTGGGCAGCCTAAAATACATTTCTGCTTTTAAGTTGCATACCTAAGTATCACATCTCCACCCAGAGTTCTATCTCTGCCTTGAAAACCCTAGCTCTGAGTGTAAGGTGGGCCGGTAATGAGGAGATTGGTCAGTGCTTATCAGTGTCATAAATGGAAACAATCCCTGTTGCACCTGTCTAATGTAGTACATTTCTCAAATGTGATAACAAATCATGGTGTTTTGAGAACAGTACATAGATTGTCTTTTCCCCTTTTCCTGTCACAGTGGAGGAAGATTAGGGCTGTTAGGGGTTAAAGTTGAGAAAGATGTGGACTGTATTTCATTGGCTGTTTTCTCATTCCCCGTGATGTGAGACCTGTTGGCTGTGGGTGGGTCAACCCCAACTGGAGGACGAGGTTGGGATGGGGACTCAGTACCTGAGTGACCAGCTGGTCTTGATGAGGTCCAGGGATAATCCGACTTCTTAGCCAGAACCTTGAATGTTTTTCAAGGAGTTGACTGTTCCATGCGCTTCTGGAAACACCACCTAAAACAAAGTGCCACTGGCTGCTTTCCTTCCCTAGGTCCGGTCCCACTGATGCTAAGTGGTGGATTTGGTGGAATTTGCCTGTGGCTGGCTGTGTATCCGGTGGATTGTATCAAATCTAGAATCCAAGTTCTTTCTATGAGTGGCAAACAGACAGGACTAGTCAGAACTTTTCTGAGTATCGTGAAGAACGAAGGTAAGGCTGCTGTGGGCAGAGACTGGGATGTGTTCACAGTGATTATCTCTGAAATGGATCCATCTAGGGTTAATTTGGGCAGAGACTGGGGTGTGTCCACAGTGATTATCTCTGTGAAATGGATCCATCTAGGATTAATTAGCCCCGTGACTGCTCTTTTCTCCCTGCCTCATGACCTAACACTGACTTTCTATTTCCAAACTGTTTGCTTTATCTTATTTTCATTGTTCTCAAAAACGTTTAAAGTTCTTGTTCCTAACTTCCGGGCCAGGTACCTGGCAGGATTCTTTGTATTCTAAAGACCTTGGGGGTGTTTTTAAGATACAGAATTGTTGCCGGGCGGTGGTGGCGCATGCCTTTAATCCCAGCACTCGGGAGGCAGAGCCAGGCGGATCTCTGTGAGTTCGAGGCCAGCCTGGGCTACCAAGTGAGTCCCAGGAAAGGCACAAAACTACACAGAGAAACCCTGTCTCAAAAAACCAAAAAAAAAAAAAAAAAAAAGATACAGAATTGTCTAGAGGGAAGAATGTTTTGAAGCGAGTAGCATCACCTCATTTACATAATCCAAATATGAAGAGACCTCTACCAGGACCACTAAGGCGTTAAAAGAATATATTGGATATATTATATTCTTATTACGGTACAGTTAAAAGAATGTAATACTACATCTTTAGCAATAAGACGTCTGGAATGAGAAATGATCTGAGCAGTCTGTAGAGATGATTTGCTGTCAGGTTTTAGAGTTATGTAGGATACAGACTTTTTAAGTCATGTTTGTATGACATCAACCCAAAGACTGGTCTTTCTGGCATCCACCTTACAGGCATCTTAAAACTAGGGTTATGGGAAGGCTTGAACGGAAGAAGGGAAAGAGGTAAATTAGATTTATAATTATAATCTAAAAAAATAAAATAATTCAGGTGGAGAGATGGCTCAGCGGTTAAGAGAGCATTGGCTGCTCTTCCAGAAGTCCTGAGTTCAGTTCCCAGCATCACATGATGGCTCACAGCCATATATAATGGGACCTGATGCCCTCTTCTGGCATGAATGTGTATGTGTGGCTAGACCACCATATACATGAGATAAATAAATCTTTAAATATAAAATAATTTAAAAAGCGAAATAGATGAGGTCAAAAACATCATTATCTACAAAACAAAACAGAAAGTACCTTGGATTATGAACTTGTGTGTTGGCTCTAAAGAGAGAGTGCAGTGACCCGGGGACATGTTTAATTCATAACTCAAACGGAATGCATGTATCTTTGTATCACCGATCCTGCATGCCTTCTCCAGTTTGGCTGGGCACACCCTCGTTCAGTCCCTCATCTGGGTCTCCCCCATGACCATGCTGAGCAGGGTGAATACATCTCTTCCTGCTGGCCCCTCTGGCTGGCTCTTCACTTGCCTCCACCTGGCCAGGTTAGCCCTCAGCTCTGCCCTGTCCATCATACTGCCTGAGTCCTCCAGGCATAGCATTTCCTTTGTTATTTGAGCATCAGTCAGCTTTGCCAGGGGACTTGCCACTTACCCTGTTCCTGCTGTCTGTTGAGGGGAACCTGAGAGCAAGCTCTTTCATTCATCACAAGGGCTTTAGTACTGTGTCTGAGTGTGTGTCTGAGTCTCCTATGCAGCTGCACGTGTGCCCTCAAGTAAGCGCTGTCACAGTCTTGGATTGCCCTTCTTTCTGTCTTGCAGGAATAACGGCCTTGTATTCTGGACTGAAACCTACTATGATTCGAGCCTTCCCCGCCAACGCGGCACTGTTTTTGGCCTATGAGTACAGCAGGAAGTTGATGATGAGCCAATTTGAAGCCTACTGAAGTGTCCTGGATGCAAGGCAGCCTTTAGTTTAGTGACTGTTGTTAACTCAGGGTTTCACGGAGTTACAAGAACATTGTGGGATTATTTGATGAATTGGGGCGTTTGTCCTCGTCTTCCCTTCTTCTACTCAGAGTCTTAGACTTGGTGGAAGGCCCTCTCTGTTCTACACAGAATCGTTTCTGCCCGTTGTGGCACCAAAAGAGAAAAGTCGCTGCCTGGCCCTTGGTGGGATGTGCTGCTGGTGGCCTTACGCAGACTGCCTTCCTCCCAGGACAGAACTTCTGCCGAAGCCAGGGGCACACATGCAATTTAGATGGCCCTAAGTTGAGGAAAACACGTTTGTTCCCATGTCTAGTTGTAAATGGTGACCAATGTCTTTGCAGATGGTTGTAAATGACTGCTTAACCCATCCTAGACGTAGGGCCAAAGGCTGCTGAGCCTGTGCACTAAGAGGTTAAAGTTTTTAACTTTTGGGGTACATTAAAGCTAAAACACCTATCTATATTTTTAGATAAACTTCTATGCGTACTTGTGTGGCTTCTACATTCTTGATGAAATTTCAGGATGGATATCCTGGCTTTGTTTTCCCATGCTGCTCAGCAATGCCATTCATTTTTTTTTTTTTTTTTTTTTTTTTTTTTTGGTTTTCCGAGACAGGGTTTCTCTTGTGTAGCTTTGCGCCTTTCCTGGAGCTCACTTGGTAGCCCAGGCTGGCCTCGAACTCACAGAGATCCGCCTGCCTCTGCCTCCCGAGTGCTGGGATTAAAGGCGTGCGCCACCACCGCCCGGCGCCATTCATTTTCTAGGTGGGCTGGTTATTTTGCACTCTGGGGTTGGTAGGAGTGGCCTGGAGTGTTAGTGCTCTGAAGGGCTGCAGAGTACCTACCAGCTTCCCTTCTCACTCAAAGAGCTTCCTCCCCTTGTGCTAGATTCATGATCGACAAGGGGCTGCCCTGCCATGCTCTCGTGAAAATCAACAGCGGCTCTTACCTGGTCTCAGCAGGAACCCAGGGTGCTCTTCTGGTCCTGGATATGGAACCACTCTGAACCCAGTGTCTCTCTGCCTCCACCAATCAGAGGCCCTTAAGGAAGCAGAGACGAAGTCTGGGCTCCCTGCTGTCATCATAGGGTCCTAGTCACGGGGGAGGCCGAAGGAGCTCACTAATTAGGCACCTCAGCATAAGTATATCAGGGCTCACCCTCCTGAAGTTCGCCCTGGGGCCCATAACTCCTTGATTTGCCTCTACATTTGGAGCTGGCGATCTGTGAATTTTTTTTTTTTTTTTTTTTTTTTTCCAGAGCTGAGGACCGAACCCAGGGCCTTGCACTTGCTAGGCAAGCGCTCTACCACTGAGCAAAATCCCCAACCCCTGGTCTGTGAATTTTAATGACTGTAGGTGGTGTGTAAATTGGGAAAGCACCGTGACATAGTAAGAACATTTTTATTAAACTAGGGAATATGTAGCAACCAACATCTTATTGTCTGCAGTACGTCCAAGACCAGAGGGGCTGACAGTAGGCTTTGTTCCTACTCTGCCTACAAAGCTGAAGGAAGTCGGCTGACCTTATTCATGCCCTCTTGCCACAATGCCAGCAACACAAGGTCGGGAAAGCATAGTGCTCCCCAAAAGGAAGGGGTGCCCCTCAGCATCCCTGGGCTGGCACTTTAGGGGAGAACCGTCTGTCTGTCTGCTTTAGTTTCCTCCCTTGTATGGCCAGTGGCTGCTGAGTGCTGCTTCATCTCCACAGGTCTGGATTCGAGCACCTGAGGATTGGTTGGTTGCCTGCGGGAAGAGGACCGGCCCAAGCCGTCATCTCCCTTTCTGGTGCCTGAGATCTAGTTCATATTGTCCCTGTTGGCCGTGTGGCTTCTCATAGTCTGCCCCTTGAAGATTTGTGGCCTTCTAGAGAAATCGTGAGAAACAAGGGAAGTGAAAAATGGAGACCTAAGGAGAATTTTTTATTTTTCTGTTGGTTTAATGTGTGGGTACAATTGAACTTGAGACAAAACTAGAACTTGAGATATTTTGTTTAAAGAAATGAGTACTCTATTAAATAAACCTAATGTGAGTCTATGATGAGTTTCATTTAGATACATTATATTTATATTAAGGGCCAATAGGAATATTAAAGATTTATGGATAATAAACTTCTAGGTGTTGTTTGCATTGGAACAAGTATTCTTTTGTCAGCAAGATTTCCTGATGTAAAATAATTTTACTGTAGGCAAGTTGACCAAAAAAAAAAAAAAAAAATGGTGCTTGTGTACTCTGCAGTCATGAAGCACCCCATTAGATCGCTCCCTCCCTCTGCGTGTGTGGTGGTTGGAATGAGAACGGCCCCCGAGGGCTCCTATTGGATGCTTGGTCACCAGGGAGTGGAACTATTTGGAGGATTAGGAGGTGTGGCCTTGTTGGAGGAAGTGCATCACTGGGGGTGGTCTTTGAGGTTTCAAAAGCCCATTCCTGGCTCAGTGTCTCTCCCTGCTGCCTGTGGATCGGGATGTAAAGCTCTCAGCTCCAGAGTCCTGTCTGCCTTCATGCCGCCATGCTCCCTGCTATGATGATAAGGGACTCGCCCTCTGCCAACTGTAAGCCAGCCCCTAATTAAACGCTTTCTTTATAAGAGTTGCTGTGGTCATGGTGTCTCGCCACAGTAAAAGAACAGTGACTAAGACAGCTGCTATCTGTTAATTTATTTATTTACTGTATGTGTGTGGTGTATGTGCGTATGCACTCATCTGTGCATGAGTGTGTGGCCGCCAGAGGTTGATATTGACTGTTTTTCTCTAATTGCTCTCCACCTTATTTTTTTAAAATAATTTTTAATTTTTTTGATATTATAATCTCATTATATCATTTTCCATCTTCCCTTTCCTCCCTCCAAACATGTACCCTCACCTTGCTTCTCAAATTCATGGCCTCTTTTTCTTTAATTGTTGACATACATACATATATATTACATATGCATATATGTATACATATGTACATATGTATGTATTTTCATATAGAGAGATAGCTATATCTTGCTACTTGTATGTTTACAGGGCTGACCATTTGGCGCTGGATAACCTATTGGTGTTCTCATCCCTGGGGACGACCATTTCTCCTGCTCTCAGCTTTCCTTAGTTTCCTGTGGTTCTTTGTCTAGGAATGAGGCCTGGTGAGCTTTCTCACGTCCACGATAGCATGTCTGTTAGTGCTGTTTTTGTTCAGGTCTTGTTTAGGCAGCCATGTTGATGAGGCTTCCTGGGCGCAGCTTCTGTGACCTTCTAGGAGACACAATCGCACGGCAAACTGCCTGGTGCTCTGGCTCTCACAATTTTTTTCGCCCCCTCTTCTGCAATGATCTCTGAGCCTTAGCAGCAGGAGCTGGGTTGTAGAGGTATCTGTTGAGACTGGGTTCCACAGCTCTGCACTCTGATCAGTTAGGATTTTCTGTAAGAGTCTCTGTGGCAAAGAGAAGTTCCCTCCACGAGGGGTGAAGCCAGCACTTGCCTGTGTATAACGATAGATGCTTAGAACGTAGTTAGAGATCAGGCTGATTGAGTAAAGTAGTGGTTGTAGGTTCTCCTCCGAGATGAACGCTTTCTGCATGGCATGATAACCCTAATGTGCAGGAGTGTCACACCTGCTGTGGTGGTAACCAATGGCTCTCTAGTTGGACTTACGGCCCACTCACCAAGAGGGAGACCAGGCCTGCAGCTGGAAACCCGGCCAACTACCTGGGGCTATCGAAGTCTGCCTCGGGGATTTTTTTGAAATGGGGGTGTTTCTTTTTTTTTTTTTTAATTTTTTCTTTTATTTTACAATACTATTCAGTTCTACATAACAGCCACAGATTCCCTTGTTCTCCCCCTTCCTGCCCCCCTCCCCTTCCCCCCAGCCCACCCCCCATTCCCACCACCTCCAGATCAAAGCCACCCCGAGGACTGAGATCAACCTGGTAGACTCAGTCCAGGCAGGTCCAGTCCCCTCCTCCCAGATTGAGCCAAGCGTCCCTGTGTAAGTCCCAGGTTTCAAACAGCTAACTCATGCAGCGAGCCCAGGACCTGGTACCACTGCCTAGATGCCTCCCAAACAGATCAAGCCAATCAACTGTCTCACCTATTCAGAGGGCCTGATCCAGTTGGGGGCCCCTCAGCCTTGGTTCATAGTTCATGTGTTTCCATTCGTTTGGCTATTTGTCCCTGTGCTTTATCCAACCTTGGTTTCAACAATTCTTGCTCATATAAACCCTCCTCTTACTCGCTAATTAGACTCCCGGCGCTCCACCAGGGGCCTAGCCGTGGATGTCTGCATCCAGATTCCTCAGTCCTTGGATGGGGTTTCTGGCACAACTATTAGGGTGTTTGGCCATCCCATCACCAGAGTAGGTCAGTCCCGGCTGTCTCTCGGCCATTGCCAGCAGTCTTTTGTGGGGGTATCTTTGTGGATTTCTGTGGGCCTCTCTAGCACTTTGTTTCTTCCTTTTCTCATGTGGTCTTCATTTACCATGGTCTCCTCCTATTCCTTGTTCTCCCTCTCTGTTCTTGATCCAGGTGGGATCTCCCGCTCTCTTTCCCTCGACCCTCGCCGTTTATTGCTCCCACTCATGTCCAGGCTGTTCATGTAGATCTCATCCATTTCTCCGTCATTGGGTGATCCCCGTGTCTTTCTTGGGGTCCTGTTTTACAGGTAGCCTCACTGGTGATGTGAGTAGCAGTCCAGTCATCCTTGTTCCACATCTAGTATCCTCCTATGAGTGAGTACATACCATATTTGTCTTTCTGAGTCTGGGTTACCTCACTCAGGATGATTTTTTTCTAGATCCATCCATTTGCCTGCAAACCTCATGATGTCATTGTTTTTCTCTGCTGAGTAGTATTCCATTGTGTGTATGTGCCACAATTTATTTATCCATTCTTCAGTTGAAGGGCATCTAGGTTGTTTCCAGGTTTTGGCTATTACAAACAATGCTGGTATAAACATAGCTGGCTGCCTGAGTAGACTGGCAAGCCAGGAAGCCTTTGAGGTTTGCCTGTCTTTGGTCCCGCAGTGCAGGGGTTACAGATGTGTGCTGTGACTTACACAGGCGCTAAGATCTGATCGCAAGTCCTCACGCTTGCTTGCTTGCTCAGTGGGTGCTTGACTAAATGAGCCATCCCTGCTGAGCCCCTCACTGTGAATAATGACTTTTTAAAAATACATAAGTACATGCTATTAAGTTTAGGATAATTTTCTTTTTTAAAAAAAAGACTTTGAATATTTTTTTAAGATTATTTATTTAGTATGTATACAGTGTTCTGCCTGCATGTATGTCTTCAGGCCAGAAGAGGGCACCAGATCCCATTACAGATGGTTGTGAGCCACCATGTGGTTGCTGGGAATTGAACTCAGGACCTCTGGAAGAACAGCCAGTGCTCTTAACCTCTGAGCCATCTCTCCAGCCCCAGGATAATTTTCTTATGGGTCTTTGAGACTGGGTGTCTGTAGCTCAGGCTGGCCTGGCATTTGCTATGAAGCACAGATGGCCTTGAACTGAAGGCCACCTTCTTGCCTCAGCCTCCCAAATGCTGATTACAAGTGTGTAACACCATGCCCCAAAAGTCTTCTGCCCCAAACACTTTGCATCTTTAGATAATTCTATGTCAAGATGATAAATTCTAGCTAGGAAAACTAGTATTCAGCTATCGTGTGAAGCTGCAAGCTGTCCTCTGATGGCTACGTGTGCACTATGGCGCATGCACACCTATGCACAGGCACACATAGACACAAGGATGCAGGTAAATGTATACCCAAATAAAGCACCAAACGTTGGCATTGCTGCCGATCTGATCAATCTACGAATCAAGTAGAGGCAAATTACAAACGTAAATCAGAGAATAAATACGTGTTCAGAAACATGTAAGTACGTGTGTGTGATGGGAACACACCCAATTTCTATATAGCTCTTTTTTTTTAAACAGGAAAGATCTGTTATTTCAAGGTTCTTCAAAATGATAGTTAATGTCCCTAGCATTTACATGAAAGATTGGTTGCTTCAAAGTTCTTCAAAATGGTACCTAGTATTCCTATGTACAGTATGTTCCAAATAGTACAAAGACAGCCAGGCACAGTGATACATGCTTTCAGGCAGAGGCAGGTGGATTTCTGTGAGTTCACATCTAGCCTACACAGTGAATTCCAGGCCATCAAGGGCTATATAGTGAGACCCTCTCTCAAAAAGACCATATTGTATATGCCTTCAAAGGAAAAAAAAAAAGACCACTGATATTATTTTTCCTGTATACATTTAATATATTTCTCAGAAACATATGTACACACACACACATATATATAATGCAGACATACCATCAAAGACATAGGTTAGAAGACATACATATGTAGCTTGGATTGGGAAGAACATGATTCTATCCAAGAAGGGGACTAGCACTTCTTCAACAGCTACTCTATAAGCTCAGGCTATATCTCTTCAAAATACACCTCTACTGCAAAATTTGAACGGTAAATATTCCACGTTTTTCGTTTATGGGGATTATCCAATTCTTTTCTTGGTAGATAAAGCCTAAGAATAAGAAAAAAAATGATTACATTTTCTATTAAGGCTAACAGAAAGCCATGCAATAGGTTACTTTGTTGGTGCTTCAGGGAAAAGACCTCACTACCAATCAGAGCCTCAGATCCTCTCTGTGTGTTGGCTGACTCCTTCTAACCCTCCAAGATACCTTAATAATTATAATAATGAATAATAATACCCTAATAATAAGGATGTGCTACTGATACTTCAACACTGGTTCTTATGATCTTATTAGTGATATTTCTCTAAGTGAGAAATCTCCAGAGATGTGTAGTAAAACCTAGTATTAAAACATTGCTTCTCCTTTAATCGAAGAGCTTTGTGTTTTGGTCTAACAGCTGTCTCCTGACTATATAAACAGTTTGTCTTATCCATATGCAAATTAAATGTTACAAACATCTTTAGCATCTTCATAAAAGTATTAAAATGATCCAACTTTGCTTCTCCTATATCAACGTGGACTAGAAGGGACAAAGACTCGTGATTCAAAGTTTGTGCACATCCAGAAATAAATGGTCAAAATCTCCACCAAGAACAAAGTCACTACAAATCAAAATCATGTGCATTGCAAGTTCACTTCTGGTGTCTTACAAGGCTTGAATTGTTACCAGGCCTTGGTCAGTTTGAAGAGAAGATTAGGACAGTGTTAACTCATGGCCTGATCAATGACAACCACTTCAACACCATCTACCAACTGAGTTAAATGTTTTTTCTCCTGTAGTGGATTCTCATTCTCTCTCTGTCTAGCTGCCTCTGTCTCTCCCTTGTTCTCATGACCACAAGAAGATTCTTTGGAGTAACATTCAAATCCAATTAATTTTTTAAATAAAGATTTCCAATTCAATTTCTAATAAATGATTTTCTAATAAATTATATTTAAGTGGGAAATTATCACATGAATGATTTTAGGTGATTTCATTAATACCCATGCTTTCTAACTTTTTTTTTTTTTTTGCTTTCTAACTTCTTTCAGCCCTAGATGGTAGGTGTGTCAATCAGCTTCTAAGCTGTGGACACCTCTGGATTGCACTTGGAATTTGGTGGTTGGGTGCCAGTTAGCCAACGCTCCTCAAGGCCTTGCCAAACTCAAGGCACTAAGTGGATGCATATTAACCTTCCATGGAAGGAATTTACTATCACATTCACATCTAAGGATAATACATTTTGTCTTACAGTCCAAAGGCACAGTGCTTGTGACTAATGCAACACTGAGGTTCGAGCAGCAGCCGGATATTGAAAATAACCTTTACCAAGTCTCATTATGTCCCAAGCAAGGGGAACAGGGTGGAGGTGGGGGTAGCTAATGGAACTGAGTTCCGTGAAAAAGACAAAAGGAAACACAAACTGTAAATGTATATTGTATTGTATGTGTATTTCATACTACTAATAAATGCAAACAAACTCTAAAAGGATTTTAAAACCACATTAAGATGACTAATGCATTGGGGTGACTCAAGGATTTTGTTTTGTTTCTCTAAGTTGAACTTAGGACAGCTGGCATAAACCTTGTCATAATATATACATGGAGCACGAAGCTGGTTCTGGTGGATTACACTGTATCCCTACCTGTTTTTTCGTATAAAAGCTGTATGAAACCAAAAGAAAAAAGGGCAGTCATCATAGTATTTAGGAAGATTCTAAAAAAGACATGGTTAAAGAAAAAGGTTAGTTTCATCATAAAACTGATACAAAGAACTAATGATTCCTACGAGTTTAAAATTTCTTCCCTTATTCCTGTAAAAACATATTAAGCCATCACAAACATTAAATATGCAACACTTTACAGTTTATAATGATACACTCAAGACGCAAAGAAGGCTTCAAGAGAATCTTGCTTTCTCTTGGTGTTAAAAATTTTAAGGAAATGTGTTAGAATGTGTTATTTAGCTGGTAATTTCAATTAAAATATAAATATCAGATTAGTGCAGTGAAGTAAAATAAAACAGATAAATTGAACTTAAAAATATAACTTTTATGCATTAAAAATGGCAGTGTTTGAAAAGCCATAGGAATCATTATTTTTATTAGCCTAAATTTACTTATAGTACCTATAAGGGTGTGTATACACATACACACACACACACACACACACACACACACACACACACACACACATATATAGTTTAAATGAAATCATGCCGCTTGAGCTGACAGCATCTCCACCAAGAGCGATAGACTAACAAAACCCACAGTACCAAGTGTGAGAAACTTTCATTTCAAATTATTGGTCAGGGTAGACTCAGAGATTCCACAAACAATATAGGCTGTTGCTGTTGCTGTTGCTATTGGTTACCTCCCAGAGGTTGAAGGGATGTCCCTATTGCTGAAGACACTATGGACTTTGGATGCAGGACTCAGAAGATCCAAGCTCAATCTGACCTGAAAGCCTCTGGAAGGTACTATGTATGTTTTGAGGGGAGGGAAGCAACCACTAGCCTACCCAGCCATGAACATGGCAACATATCCCTAGGGTGCAACAGTGGCACTCCATCTTGGCAGCAACCAACAACTGTCTAATGAAGACGCCAGGCTCGCTCATCAGGAGATAATCATGGCTGGTACTGGAAACCTAGTCAACTCCCTGGAGCTAGTTGTCATTGGGTCTTAGAGATTAACCTAGTATCACCACTTTACTAAACCAGCATATTTCCTAACTGCATTCTAAATAATTATCCTTATACCCACAGATGAGTGTAGTTCTTATACCTCCTCAAGGAAGCGTCTCTTTGTAGCAGACCAAGATCATTACAAAAAACAACAACTACAAGAAACAACTGGTCAAAACACTGAGAACAACTTACCCCGGAGCACCTTGCTCCAATGGACACATCCACAGCACAGCTCCTGTACCTAAGACTCAAGGAGCAATGGAGAAGAAGGGTCAGAAATACTGTAAGAGCCAGAAGACTAGGACATCAGCGACGACATGTGTCTCTTAGAAACACAGGCAGGCTTCATCCATGGCACCACAACAACATGACTGCTTAAACAAGACCTGAACTAGGGCAACACCAGTGACAATGTGGAAGAAGGTATCTCAACATTTGAGAGGGTGCAAGGGGAGAAGATACAAGGGGGTGGGAGGAGGAAAGGGAAGGAAGGAAACATGTCTTCCAAGTAACTCTCCTTGCTCTTTTTGTAATCCAAAGCCTCTGTTTTCATTAATTGTTGTTAAATATGTAACACAAATTCCTAAACGGTCTTATTAATAAAAGAAAAAATCCAGAGCCAGATATTGGGGTGAAAGCTGAAAGATCAGAGAGACAGAACAAGCCACAGCCAACCTCACCTCGCCAACTCCTCAGCTGATCCTGTTTCCACAAATCCTCAGACTGAAGAGCCTCTGAGTCCTCACCCATGAGGGTCTCAGTTGAACTGCCTAAAAACCCTAAAAGCTTCTAAAAACCTCTAGTTCCTGGTCCTCACACCTTATATACTTTTCTGTGTTCTGCCATATTACTTCCTGGGACTCTCATGAGTGGTGTTGGGGTTCTTGTTAGTTGGTCTTTGGTCTTTTGCTATTGGAAGAAGCATTGTCAACCCATATACATATTTACTCTCACATATATATTCTCATATATTCACATATACACACATATATATGTAGTGACTTATGTGTATTATATTTTTCCAGATATTTGTACTGTTAAAAAATGAAAAAAAAATTAGAAGCACACCACCTAACAATACACAGAATCAATGAATCTAAGAGCTGGTTATTTGAGAACATAAACAAGATTGACAGACCAAATAGGACCTAACACAATCAGAAAGGAACATGGAAATGTTACAACAAACACCAAAGAAATTCAGAATTATATAAGGGAATATTCTAAAAACCTGTATTCTCTTAACCTGGAAAACCTAAAAGAAGTGGATGAATTTCTGGATTTAGCAAAAACCACCAAAGTGAAACCAAGAAGAAGCCAGCAACCTAAACCATAATAAGTGAGATTGAAATAATAATATAAAAAAAATTCCAGCTTAAAAATAGTCCAGGGCCAGAGGATAGACATCAGAATTCTACCAGACTTTCAAAGAAGATCTGCAGCCAATCCTTCCTAAATGATAAGAGAGAAACAGAAGGTGTACTCCACTCTTAATTCCAAGGCCAGGAAAAGACACAACAAAAAAAGAAAACTACAGCTTTCAAACTACAGATTAAAAAATGCTCAATAAAACACTGACAAACAGAATACACACATATATTAAAATATTATCTACCATGACCCAGTTAGCTTTAGCCCTGAAATGCAAGGAGGGTTCAATATATGCGAGTCAATAAACACAATAAAACACTTAAATGGACTTAAATAGAAAAATCACATGGACATCTCAATAGATGCAGAAAAAGCCTTTGACAATAGATGCATTCATGGTAAAAGTCTTAGAGAATGTAAATCTAGAAGGAACATAATTCAACATAATGAAACCACATATGAGAAACCCGCACACACATCATCCTAAATGGAGAAAAGCTAGAAGCAATCCCACTAAAGTCATGAATGAGAAAATGATGTTCCCGAGCCCCCACTCCCTTTCAATATTGTTCTAGAAACACTAGCTGGAGCAATAAGGCAAGAGAAGGGAATTAAAGTAGCACAAACAGGGAAAGAAGAAGACAAACATGGCCATGAGGCAGGATTCTGAATCAACTTGCGTAAATCAAGAGCTTTTCTACACACTGCTAACAAATATATAGAAAAGGAGATAAAAGACTAACTCCCATTCACAATCCTCAAATATCTAGGAAGAAACCTACCCAAGGAAGTAAAGGACTTCTACAATGAAAACTTAAAGACCCCAAAGAAAGAGATTAAGACACTGGAAAGTGGAGAGACATCTTGTGCTTATGGGTTGGTAGAATTAATATTAGGAAAATGACCATTTTACCAAAAACTACATACAGATTCAATGCAACCCCATGCAAAAGCTCTATCTCAATTCTTCACAGAAATAGAAAAAAAACCAACAACTATCCTAAAATTCATATGGAATCACAAAGACTCTGGATAGCCAAAACCATTCCAAGGAAAAATAACAATGCTGGAGGAATTATTATTCCAGATTTTAGATATATTTCAGAACCATAATAAAAAATATGGTACAGCCATATAGGCCAATGGAACAAAATAAAAGACTCAAATATGGGCACCTGTAACTTCAGCCATTTAATATTTGACAGAGATGCCCAGAACAAAGGCTGGAGAAAAGAAAGCATCCTTTTTTTTTTTTTTTTTTCAAGACAGGGTTTCTCTGTGTAATCTTGCTTGTCCTGGAATTCACGCTGTAGACCAGGCTGACCTTGAACTCACAGAGATCCTTCTTCTTCTGCCTTCTGAGTGCTGGGATTAAAGGCGTGGCATGTGCCACCATGCCACCACTGCCCAGCAAGAAAGCATCTTTAACAAATGGTGCTGGGTAAACTCTATGTCTGCATACAAAAGAATGAAATTAGACCTGTCTCTATCACCTTACACAAAAAAACTAACTCTAATGGCTCAAAGACTTAAATGTGAAACTTGAAATGTTGAAAGTGCAAGAATAGCACATAGTACCCCACATCAAATAGATGTAGGAGAGGACTTTCTGAACATGGTGGTCTGCCCAGGAATGAAGGCCCACAACTGAGAAGTGGAACTTCAGAAAACTAAAAAGCTTCTGCACAGCTAAAGAAGGAAGCCTTGGAATGGGAGAGAACCTCCTCCAGCTACACATCTGACAGAGGATTAATATCCAGAATATATAAAGAACTCGATAAAACGAAGAATAATAACAATAATAAAAAGACATTTAAAACATGGACCTGAACAGAGTTCTCAAAAGAGGGAAAAAATGGATAATAAATGTCTCAAAAAAAGTTTCTCATGCCTAGCAATTAGGGAAATGCAAATCAAAACAACTTTGACATTTCATCTTTCCCTAGTAAGAACGGGAAAGATCAACAAAATGGTTTATGGAGAAAGGGAACTTTCATTTACTCTTGGTGGGACTGTAAACTGCGCAGGCACTGTGGAAATCAGTGTGAATTCTCAAAAAACTAAAAATAAATCTACCATATGCCCAAAGGACTCAATGTCCTACTCCACAGATGCTCTATTCAGCCTCATTCATTGCTGCTCTATTCACAATAGCTAGGGAACAGAAGCAACCCAATGGTCCTTCAACTGAGAAGTGGATACTGAAAATGTGGCACATGTACACTATGGAATTCTGTCCAGATGTTAAGAAAAATGAAATCATGATGAAATGGTTAGTGAAAATGTGGCACATACACACTATGGAATTCTGTCCAGATGTTTAGATAAAATGAAATCATGGACTTTGCACAAAAGGGGATGGAACTAGAGGTTATATTGAGTGAGGTCGCTTTCTATTGCCTTTAGGTGGCGCTCTTCTTTGTTCCCATGAGGCATGCTGCCCTCTTCTTTCTGGGATTCTTCCAAGTAATGAAAAGCTGCTGCTGTTATTATCTTTTGCGATCTGTGATCATCTCCACCATACCTACCTAGCACACCTGAACACAATGTTCTTCCTTCCAGGGCTAGCCTAGAAAGTGGCCATCTTTATAGGAATAAACTAGACAGGGCAGACAAGAACCACAGGACGTCTGCCAATAGAAACAGGTTCCTGTGAGAGGGTCACTGATCAGACACTTAGGCATTAGGCTGTCGACCAGGACAAAGAAATAGTTTGAGAAAGACATGTAAGTATATACAACCACTTCACTAGGAAATCTATTAGAACAAGCTTAAAAGTTATAGCCACTCTCCAGAGAAAAGTCTCAAGACAAATCTAAAGGAAAAGAAAGTGTTTCTTACTGATTTCTGCAAGGAGAAGCTACACTGAATAATTAATCATCAACAAAGCTGATGATAAAAATACCTGTATTTGCTGGGCGGTGGTGGCGCATGCCTTGAATAACAGCACTCGGGAGGCAGAGGTAGGCAGATCTGGGTGAGTTTGAGGCCAGCCTGGGCTACACTGCGAGTTCCAGGACAGCCAAAGCTATTATACAGAGAAACCCTGTCTTGAAAAGACAAGAAAAAGAAAGAAAGAAATGCCTATATTTTTGGAATGTACTTTTCATGTTACGGCTTTGATGATCACAAAGGCTGTATTTTACCAAGGTCTTTGTGGGGCCAGAAAGAAAGATGAGAAAATATGAGGACATGACAAGGGAAAGGAGACCCTTCATCCTGGTTGAAACCTCTTGCCAGCTGGGAAGGAAGAATTCTAGCAGTTTCTATTGTTATACAAGTTGCTGACAGAGAGTTTGTTCTTTCCTTATGTAGATACTGTATGTTAAGATAGCAATGGACCAGTCCTAAGGCCTGAATGTATACGACCTAGGGAAGGGCATCATTCCTTCTGACTGACACTTTCTGCACATTGATACCATACCTTCTGCTACTCCTGAGGTTATCAATTGTAATCCTGTCAGATGATCCCCAGGAACCACCCTATTATATAATTTAGGCTCCAAACAATCCTTTCATAATACCTTCAACGCCCACCAAAATAAGACTACTAAAATGACACTGTGACTCTCAGAGAAGCCTGCACCCAGCCTTTGTTTCTGGATGCTTTTCTTTCTCCTGATCCTTGTTTTTAGAATGTCTATTGTAATATCTTTATTAACACCAATTCTGATTCATACTTGCCAGTCCCAAAATTCCTTTCTGCCTCAGAGCCGTGGATCCTGGTCAAGCTCGGGTCAAAGTGTCTAAAAAGCCAAGGCTCAGAGTAATCTTTCAAGGGTCCCCAGGTGCTACTGTAGGTGTCCCTCACAAATGGCACTGGGATACTATCTTTGGTTAGAGATTGCTGCGGGAGTGAGAATTCAGAGCTTTTAGCGGCTCCATTCTTCAAGGCAGCCAGCCTATATGTATGGGAACCACCTACGTCACCTGCTTCAACCTGTTTATAATTTAAGTAGCTAGCAGAAAGCAGGCAGAGGATGAAAAAGGAAGAGACATTTTAAGTTGACTAACATAGTTATTTGCAGTTCAGATGAATAATTTTATAGAAAAAAATGAAACTAGTGAGGCTTAAAGATTGCTGCATGCAGTAAATATCCAGACATAGTATTTATAGCTGATAATATAACTTAAGATGTTCTGAGTAATGACAATGGAAGACATTCCCATTTTTCATAAGGCAAGATTAGATTAATAAAATGATTATATTGTTTATCAATTCAAAGGTAAGTTAAAAACCTTTATTTTAAAGTCTGTTATAAATTATTGGCAATAATATGGTGTTTTGTTTGCTTGCCATTTTGGAATTTGGGGAGACAGAATCTCACTATGTAGCTCAGTTGGTCTGGATCCCACAATGTAGAACAGGCTGACCTCAAACTCATAAAGATTCACCTGCCTCTGTCTCCTGAGTGCTGGGATTAAAGACGTATGCCTGAATTCCCAGTGGCTACAACATATCTTAAAGATACAAAACAAAAACATAATCACTGATTTGTAGTATTTTTGTTTTTTTCAAATCAAGATGTTTCCATTTTATTTGAAAGTTAATATGTGCTTATTATATAGAACTTATAAAATGAACAAAAATATTATATATATTCTTCAGGGAAAAAAAGTCTCATTTTGATTTGTTGCTTTCCTCTAATTTCCTGGCCATGGACTGATGTCTGTCATTTCCTTTTTTTTTAAATTTTTTAATTTTTAATTTTTTTGTGAGCTAGAGATGAATGGATCAATAGTCTTTTTTCAAGGGACAGTTGTGAGCTGCCTTTTGGGTGCTGGGAATTGAACCCCGGTCTACCAGAAGAGCAGCCAAGGGTCCCAACTACTGAACCATCGCTCCAGCCCAATCTGTCATTTCCTTTATTGAGAATTGTAGCAAAGGAAATTCAAAACCAAAATCATTAAAAAGACCACAACACAAGAAAGAGTCACCCTTGGTGACACAACCCTGTAACCCCAGCACTTGGGAGGCTGAGGCAGAAGGATCACATGTTCTAGGCCAGCCTGGGTTAGATAATAAGGACTATGCAACTCTGTCTCAAAAAACTAAAACAAAAGAAAAAGACCAGACAAGAACAAGGTGTGTCTTCATTACTCACCGGACAGAGAAATTTCACTTTCACATCCTCATATAGAGCTGGACATTTGAATACATCAATTATTACTCTGTCTGTTTCAACGTCATGAAATATCTGTGAACAAACGTATGAAATTCACAACTATATGCTTGGTTAAGATGTATAAGAGTGAAGTCCACTTTTACTCCCTCAAACATCCTAAATTTATCAAGTATCCTTGATGTCAAAGTCCAGTCATTTCACACACATATATATGTAGATATTAATCTTCCTATGAAATTGTAACTCAGTTATTTAAATTAACCTTACATCTGTTGAAGGCCTGATGGGACACTGTTGAAAAATACATTATTAAATATAATAGATCTCAACCAAGAAAGTATTACCGTTGGATATTCATCATCTCATTTTCCTATGTTGAAGCCTTTTTTAAAAATGCACTATGCGGGCTGGAGAGATGGCTCAGCGGTTAAGAGAGGATCCAGAGGACCTCGGTTCAGTTCCCAGCACCCACATGGCAGCTTACAACTCTCTGTAACTCCAGTCCTAGGATACTAAAACACCAATGTACATAAAAGAAATAAGTTATTTTTAAAAAATGCACTACACATGCCATCCCTAAACCTGATGTCTAGTGCTGGGTGTACAGCTTTTGCACCAACCCATTCTAGTGAGTTCCTTGCAGCATGAACCACCTACAACATCCCCAACACTCGGGCCTAGCTCTGTGAGCTCGGCTTCTGTGCCGACCTAGCCTGGTAAGTTCCCACAGAACGTCACCCCGCTGTGCCAAACCCAAGGCCTAACCTTGCTGGCACAGTCTGTGTACTCAGCAGCCTGGCCTGGTGGATACTTCAGATGACGTCTCACCTGCACACACTCCTATGCATAGCCTGACTACTGAAGCTTGTACACCATCCCAGGCAGGCCCAGCCGCAAGTCCCATTCATACACTTTCTTGGTTACCACTGGATTGGAATCACCCCCAGCTATCCAGTCAAAAATCAACACCAAGGGACTGGAGGGATGGCTCAGCAGGTACAAATACTAGCTATTCTTCCAGAGAACTTGGGTTTGGTTCCCAGCACCCACATGGTGGTTGACAACCATTTGTAACCGATGGGAATCTGATGCCCTATTCTGGGTTCTCTGGGCACTGCATGTACATGGTGTACATGTACAGGCACGCAAAACACCTGTACACATAAAATAAAAATCAACACTGAGAGCCGGAGAACTGACCTACCAACTCCTCATAGCTGATGTGCAGCATGCATAAGGGCCTGCATGGTTCTGCACCAGATGGGGTCCCAGCTGAGAGAAAAAATACACACAAGCCCACATCCCTAGCTGAGAACCTATCTCCAGTTGATAATCACTTACAAATGAAAAGCTAGTTCTCTCCCATGGAGTCTCACTGGGGATCCAAACCATTCCAAAGGCCAAGCCCATGCCCAGCAGTAGACTGCCACCACGAAACGAACTGATGGCATCTTTGGAGGTTCTTTGTCTCATAATGCTGTGTCAGGGCATTTGTTTATTTGTTTTTTTAACCTTACAGATCCTTTTGCTTATATATTATGGCTTCTAATTTTGTGCATTTAGGGAATTCCTGTGTGTACAAATGTGGGTGTGTCACGTGTTTCTCGTGTTTTTTCTTTGGCTCTTTTTCTTCTGTTTGTGTGTTTGTTTTGTTCTACTCTGGTTTCTTTTATCTTACTTTATTAACTATTCTTTAGTTGTCTGTTTTCTAAAGAGAGACAGAAAGGGTTTGGATCTGGAAGGGAAGGGAGATGGGGAGACTCAGAGTAGTTGGGGGAGGGGGAATGGTAATCTGAATATATCATATGAAAAAATTCTATTTCAATAAAAGAAAAGCATTTTAATTAAATTCTAAATTTTAATTTAAAAAGGGGTACATTCAGAAACAGAGGGCACACCTGAGTAACAGGGAAGTATGGAAAGAAAACAAATGAAGCTATAATCAATGGAACACAAGATAGAAACAATTATACAAAGAGCAGAGAGAGAGAGAGAGAGAGAGAGAGCAACGAACACATTTATTTTCTTTCAATAGTAGCGTTAAGTATAAATGCCCTTGACTCTCCAATCAAAAGACACAGGCTATTTGAATAAAGAAAGGAAATCTATCCTCTAATATTATTCAGAAGACATAAAGAAGGTTACACTATTCTGATCAAGAGAACAATTAACCAAGAAGACATTACAGTCCTACACATATATGCATCAAATTCCCAGGCACTCAATTTTATTAAAAACAAAACAAACAAAAAACTAAACTGTGGCATGAATCTTAGAAGGTCTTATTAATAAAATCAAACCTAAAGCCAGGTATTGGGGTGAATGCCGGAAGATCAGAGAGACAGAACAAACCACAGCCACCTCACCTCACCAATTCCTTAGCTGATCCTGTTTCCTCAGACTGGAAACCTCTGAGTCCTCATCCAGAATGAATCTCAGTGGAACTGTTTCTTGAAAGCCTGAAAGCTTAACCCGCTCTAGTTCCTGGTCCTCAAGCCTTAAATACCTTTCTGCTTTCTCCCATTGCTTCCTGGGATTAAAGGCATGTGTCACCATGCCTGGCTATTTCCAGTGTGGCCTTGAACTCACAGAGTTCCAGAGGGATCTCTGCCTCTGGAATGCTAGGATTAAAGGCACGAGTGCCACCATTTTTTAGCCTCTGTATCTAGTGGCTGTTCTGTTCTCTGACCCCAGATAAGTTTATTAGGGTGCACAATATTTTAGGGAACACAATACCACCACACAAAACAACTACAAACTTCAAAACACAGATTAACATCACCTCAGTAATAACAGATAACTGATTTCAATAACTCACCTTCTCCAATAGAAGGACAATTTGGATAAAAAATACAGAGGAACATTGGAATTATATGACATCAGACATCAAAAGGACCTAACAGGCATCTGTCAAGTACTCTACCCAAACACCAAAGAATATATATTCTACTTAGCATCCCATGGAGCTTTCTCTAAAACAGATCATATACCAGGATACAAAACAAGTCTCAAGAAATACAAAAACAATTGAAATAACTCTATACATTCTATGTGGCCACAATGCAATAAAACTTAAAATCAGAAACAAAACAAACTAATAAAAACAAACTCATAGAAATTAAATTACACATTAAATAACACTGGGTCAAAGGAGACATCAAGAAAGAAGGTTTGTTGTTCTCCTGAAACTAAACAAAAATAACACAACAAAACCCTGAGGTACATTAAAGCTGTGTTACTTTGCCTGTCTAAAATACCTGATGGCTTAATAAAGAACTGAACGGCTAATAGTGAGGCAGGAGAAAGGATAGGTGGAGCTGGCAGGCAGAGAGAGTAGATAGAAGAAATCTGGGAGAGAAAGAAGGAGCAAGAGAACAAGGAGAGGAGGACACTAGGGACAAGCCATCCACGGAGTAAGAGTGAAAGTAAGATACACAGAAGTAAGAGAAAGGTAAAAGCCCAGAGGCAAAAGGCAGATGAGGTAATAACTTAAGAAAATCTGTCAAGAAACAAGCCAAGCTAAGAACAGGCATTTATAATTAAGAATAACCCTTCATGTGTGTATTTATTTAGTAGCTGGATGGTCAGGGCCCCTCAAAAGAGCAAGAGTTAAAAAAAAACCAAAACAACCAACAACAAGACATAAACTTAAAACCTTGATAGATTGCTGGGAATGCACTTAAGCATTGTGGGAAAGTGAAAGATAAAGCAAGACTGGGCCAAAATTTACAGAAAATGTCTTGCAAAACCCATTTTGAACAGCAAGGTGAAGCAAGCTCTGGTTTTTATCAAAACCAAGCATCACCAAATTGGATGGTAACCAGAGAGCAACAAGCATCTCTTTGTGGCTTGGGAAATGAACATGTTGTTCTGATGCTGAGTTTTCAATTACACACCGGGGCTAGGGAAATTGCTTAGCTGGGTAAGAGCCTGCTGTGCAAGCACAAGGACCTGAGTTTGGATCCTCAGCACCTACACAGGGAGTTGGGTGTGGAGGATCACTCCGTAACCCTAGTACTGGGGATGTGGAGACAGACGGATCCCTGGTCTTGCTGAATTAGTGAACACCAGGATTGGTAGATACTCAGTCTGGGAAAATGAGGTGGGAAGCCATTAAAGCAGGCACCCAACCTTGACCTCTGGATTCCACAAGCAGGCACACACACTTGCTCCCACACCAGGACACACACCTATACCCCTCCACATACACACACCAACAAAAACAAAAATAAAGCCAGAAATCTCAGTTCATGTGTTTTCTCTTACCATACAATTTTTGGAAGAAAAACAGGAAAATACAGTCTCCTGCCACATTATTATTTGAACTTGTAGATCGCTTCCATCACCTTTTCCAACACCTGAGTAAAAATGAAGAATATAGACTTGTTAAACGTCCAAACAGCTCTCCTATTGACACCATAGCTCGAGAAGAGAGCAATGAGCTCATTGAACAATGTGGCCATGTTTAATCATCTGGCCTTGTATAGATTTTGTTTTTGAAAAGCAGGACTTCAAAGACCCAATTTTGTCTCCTAAAGCAGAGTTGATAAGGCTAGAGAGAGAGGGGGAAAATACATGTAAAAACATGTAATTTAGTTTCTAAGAGTTAGAATTCTATTGTTTCATCTTTCTAGGAAAAAAAAACACCTAGGGATGGTGACTTGCAAACTTTCTTGGACTTCCAATCATGACATTTAAAAAAAATTATCAAAATTCCTCTTGTTCTACCCTGAGTCCAGTTCTTAAAGCAATCTCTCTCTATAAAAAATACAAGGTGGCCATATTAAGACTTCCTTTAGCACTACGTATAAACTTTACATAAATGGTCTCATTCCCCTATTCTGAGTTCTAATGGTCCCCCACTTCATCATTCCCTCAAACACCTGGTTTGGGAAGCCTCCATCCAACTTTCCCCCATATTTTACCTTGACAGATATGCTAATAAAGTCATAGTCATTTTTGATGGTCCATCTAACATCGTTTTCTTTATATTTTTATATATATTTTTATATTTAAGGTTTCATTAACACCATCTTACTAAATTAGCATCATGAACTGTGGTTTCGTGCCTCAGTTTCCTCTGCTCCATTCCAGTGACTGAACCACTGATGTTGACCAGAAATAAATATAAAATAAAAAATAAATAAAACTGTTGTGCGCTTGTATGGAGATGTTTTATGTAACACAGTATTATGTACAATGAATACAGACGATAAAATGAAAAAAATTATAGAACCATATGAAGTCAAATACTTACCACATGACAGGAAAAATGAATGTATCGAAGCCCTTAAGTTCTCCCACACTTAAAAATTGCAAACTGTGTAAGTGGATCTTAAAGATTTAAAAACATAAAAGTAAAACAAACAAAAATCCTATGCAGTGAAAAATCTCCATCTTACCCATCCCCAAATATGTAACCAATATTATTAATTTTTTTAGGTGCTGGGAATTTTTGTTTTATATGCATATATATATATATATATATATATATATATATATATATATATACACACATATATGTGAACATCTTGATCACAGTTTCCCCTCCCTTCTCTCCTCCAAGTCCCTCACCCCATACCTTCCTTCTGCCTTCCCTCCCATCCACTCCTCCTCCGTTTTTATTCAGAAAAATGCAGGCTTCCCATGGATATCAACAAAACATGGCGTATCAAGTTGCAGTAAGGCTAAGCACCTTGCCTTCTATTAAGGCTGGGCAAGGCAACTTGATTAGTTTTTTAACCCAATCAACTGCAAATATTTGTTTCCCACATAAATGTGAACACATATGTCCCTTTCTGTTTTACAGAAATAGTTTCATAGTATATCATTGCCTTAGACTTTGCCAAAATTTGGGTTTATCTAATTGATAAATGAAGAGGAAGTACAATGTTACAGGTTTTGCAAAGTACCACACATGAACAGGCAGGCAGGAAATGGCTGAACTTAACAAGTAAGTGCAAGCTACTGGACACAACTAACTTCCGTTTCTATGGACAGATTATTTGTAATCATCAATTTTCTTCAAAGTAAAAAGTTACAAAATGGCTCAAAGGCAATCAAAGGTACTCTAAGCCTGAACAGCAGCACTAGACAGATATTTATCTATTTTCAAGTCTTTTACACCTTTCCATTCTCTTTCTATTTTGACCAAATTCTTTTTTTTTTTTTTTTTTTTGGTTTTTTTCCGAGACAGGGTTTCTCTGTGTAGCTTTGCACCTTTCCTGGAACTCACTTGGTAGCCCAGACTGGCCTCGAACTCACAGAGATCCGCCTGGCTCTGCCTCCCAAGTGCTGGGATTAAAGGCGTGTGCCACCACCGCCCAGCCTTGACCAAATTCTTTAAGGTAAAGTTATTCTTATTCAAAAACAAGACTGGTTATTGCCTTGGTTACTGCCATAATGTTAACCTGACATGTAGGCCTCCTGAAGTCTACTCTGTAAATCTAGAGCAATCCTCTTTTTAAGACTAGGATTATGAGCTCAAGTTTCTGTCCACAGGTCTTCATGAGGAAGCGTCCTTAGATGGTCTTTAAAGGCCTAAGCCTTATGTTAAGTCGAAATTAGGAAATCAAGCCCATGAAACGCCCTACTAGACTTCCCATGAACGTGTACGTTTGTGTTAGCTCCTCTGGTCTTTGACTAAATCTTTAATAAAACTTTATAGTGTGAAATAAACAATGTCTCCCCAGGGTTTAAATAAATGTAAAACTATTATTGAGGGGAATTGTAATCTTATGACTAGATATCAGGTCAAGGCAATGGATGAGATACTCGAATTTACTAGAACATTTGCAATCTTAGACTTTTCAAGAAACAATTTTTATTCTTAATGTTCATATTAGAGAAATGCATTAAAATCTCATCAGACTAAATGCCCCTTGACCACACATAAGCAGCTGAGGCATAGTACACACTCAGGGACTAAACAGTCTGTCATTAGCTAGTGTGGTTTTATAGTTGCATTTATATTTCTTAGTGGAAGAAATGGTTCCATCAGCATAGGGCGCTGCCTTTTGTGGTGCAGAATAAGGCAGTGTAAATCTCTTTTCCAGATGAAAAAGGAGGTGAGGGGGCATAGCTGCCACCATCTTTTTATCCCCTACTGGACAAGGTGGCATCTACCCTCCCTCAGATGAGGAAGAGGGATCTAAGCGCGGTTGGAACAGTAAGTGAGGCCAGCACTGGGTCTTATGGGTCCCAGGAAGCATTAACAATGGGCTTGGCACAGACAGCTGCTCACTTACACACCCAAGCTGTCTCCTGCTAGGACGGAGGACTCTACTCACAGTGCTCCTTTCGAAATCTACACACAAACAATAGGTTGAAGTTTGGTTCTGGAAGAGAGAAGTCTAAACAGTTCTGTAGGAATTCCTTAAAATTTCCAAAGTAAACAAATGTATGTAGGCAATCTTACAATGGCAGTTTTAATTTGCATCTTAAAGGTTTCTTTCTGAATGATTGGGCAAATGTCAAAGACTATGCACCTAGGTATGATTTTGAGTGGCTCCTTAGAAGGCTAGACATCCTAGGTCATCTGGAGGATGCTAGTGTCTGGTAATGGTTTCCATGGCACCCAGCACTCAGGACTCTGCATGGTCCACTACCTAGCTGACATGGACTTTTAAGGGTTCAGAAGTGTCTTTAGTGGCTTTCTTGGCAGTGGCACGGCCCCCTCTCTTCTGGGTGAGACATTCATGCTTTGCTACATTGTCTAAGAGTGAGTTGTGTATGTGGGAGGCATGGAGAGTGATGGGGAAATAGATAACGGATGCTTCCTTTTCTTCTCGTATCTCAGAGGTGGAAAGCCTACCAGGTCTCCTTCCTTCCATGGGTGACAGTAGATCCTAGTCACAGCCTCTCTCCTCTTACATTCCAGAACAGACCACTAGCTCCATGGAAGATGATGAGGATTTCTGCTACTGTAATTCTTTGTAGCCGTTAAGGGGATATAAAACACCACGACAAAGCTGCTTTCTTCTAACCCTCCCCATCTCCATGTAGATCCAGGTAGAGAGGGAGCAAGGGCCGGCGCTTAGGAAGCCTTTTTCCAGCCCCGTGTGCTCTGAAACTCTGGCTGTTCATCTTTGAGCTGGTTCCCTCCTTTGCCAACCACACGGAAACTTCTTTAAAAATATTGGTATTCGTTCGATGAGAATTTACACATAATTTGTGATCATATTCATCTTCTACTCCCAACGCTCCCAGATCCACCTCTTCCATACCCACTCTACTTTGTATCTATTTGTTCTTTAGTTGAAACCCATCAAGACTAGTTTGTACTTTCCAGATATTCTTGAACGGTGGTCTTCCACTGGAATGGGGTTGACTTACCGGAGGCTAACCTCTCAGAGAAAACTGACTCCTCTTCTCCTGGCAGCCATCACTCGCCAAGAGCTACTCAGCTGGACATAGGATTTCATGCCCAACTTCCCTCCGCACACTGGGATTTGGTCTGGCATGGGCTTGCACTAGTCTTGTGCATGCTGACACAACCACTGTGAGTTCCCATGTGCAATTTCCCCCATGTTAGGAAGACACTGTCTCCCTGCCATCATCCACCACCTCTGGCTCTTACAGTCTTTCCACCCCCTCCTTCCAATGACCTCAGCCTTGGAATGGTGTGTGTGTGTGTGTGTGTGTGTGTGTGTGTGTATGTCCTAAACACACAACTGCAGACAATCAGAGACTGCAGACTCTACCCAAGGACTTCTAAAGGGCAGGAGACACTGGAATAAGCCTGGTCTGGCATAAGCCTTAGTAGTTATGTGGCAATAAATGCAACATTTGCTGCCTGGGTATTTAAGGCATCATAACGGAGATGCCAGTGAAGGAGAGGGGGATAAATGAAGAGATCAGGTGATGAGAAAAAAGGGTCTCTGAAAGGGCAGGTGGGAAAATTATATGAGGATGCCTCTGCAAGATGAACCCTGAACTAGAGGTGAACTAATGCCAGTATTTATAAAGAAGTTCCCGTGTGGTTGGCAAAGGAGGGAACCAGCTCAAAGACGAGCAGCCAGAGTTTCAGAGCACACGGGGCTGGAAAAAGGCTTCCTAAGCGCCAGCCCTTGCTCCCTCTCTGCCTGGATCTACATGAGATGGGGAGGGTTAGGAGAAAGCAGCTTTGTTGTGGTGTTTTATATCCCCTTAACGGCTACAAAGAATTACCGGGCAAACATGGAAAAGAAGAGTTCTCGGGTACTCAGCACTATTTCCTCTCCCTGCCCCTCCACTAAGGCTTGGTCCTGAAATCTACCCTGGACTGAGGTCAGAGAATCAATGAGAAGGGACAAGAGATGCCTCCCCCAACCACCCTACACCAGCAGATGAAGAAAAGGGAAGGAGAGGGAGGACACTCAGGAGCTGTCAACAAGCTGCCCCATGGCCAGTGGGCAACTTCAGAGGTAGGAGCTCGTGTGTGAGGCATTGTAAGCACACAGCTACTCCCCAAACCTGAGAACACCGGCCCTTCTGCCCAATCCTTTAATTCCAACTAAAGCACTTACCACGAATGGAATAAATAATGAATCTTTTTATCACGAGTAGTGTTCTTGGAGGGAGACAGCTTTGGTAGCTGATCTTCAGTTTTTCAAAATATTTAACGTATCTATTCTGCAAAGCAACAGAAACCTCAATTTAAGTGGGGATGGAAAGTCCAAAGTCAGCAGGACTAACTCTGCCTCCTTTTGTTCTTCCTCCCCACCTCCCCCTTTTTACAAAGACTTTGTCAGATACAGGTACGGCGAGGAAACAATTGCAGGATGCTATTACATAGTCGGGCATATTTCATGTATGTTGTCTCATAAGTGACTATCTACCAAGAAAAAATACTGAATTTGGTGCTGTGGTGAATGAACTACCATGAAAGGAGCCAATCCTTGCATATGGGCTGCATGTTTTGTTCATGTGTTGTATGATATATAAGATAGTATATGTGCATATAGGTATGTGGGTACTCATGTGGAGGCCAGAGGTTGGTGCTGGTTATTTATCTTCTTGGATCATCATCATCATCATCATCATCATCACTGAGATAAAATCTCAGCATGTAGCCCTGGCTGGCCTTGAATTTGCTGTTGATAAGACCAATCTAGGTTAGAATTCCCAGAGATTTATCTTATTTTTTGGACACAAGGTCTCTTGGTAAACTTGGAGTTTATATCCATTAGCTAGACTGGCTAGCCAGTGAGCTCTATGGAGTGACCAGTCTCTGCCTCCCTCCCTCCTCAGATGCTGAGGTTCCAGACTTGTGCCACCAGGCCTTCACATGGGGGCCGGAGACCCGGATTTAGGTGCTCATGCTTGAGTGGCAGACACTTTCCTGAATGAACCATCTCCAAGTCCCTGCTCATGCTTGAGAAGGTGGCTGCTCAGAAAAACAAAACAAAACACATCAAAACAGCCCCAACATTTCAACATGGTGGTTGAAACTTAGTTATAGTGACCACATTAGAGAAAAAAACATGGTTTGGTGGAAAGTTGCCCCCATTCATAGTAGAACTGCATAAATGAAGACTCTGGAAGACATCCATGTCAGTAAATCACACATCACTCTTCTTTGTCTCTCCTGTCTAGAGCTTCTTCACATTCCATTCCCTTGAATGTTTTTAGGAGGATGCCTTGGGGACCGCTAACCCTATACTTTCCCTATGAAATGTTGCTCATAGGACATTCCTCGGATCTTTCTTCAAGAAGCTGAACCACTCTGGTGTTGAACCAACTGGGAAGTGCTAACAAGATTAACGGTCATGCTTCCTATTAGAAATGGAGGTCTGGGACCAGTGAGATGTCTCCGTGGGTAAAAGCACTTGCTATGCATGCATGAAGAACTGACTTCAAATCTCAAAACCCATGTAAAAGAAATCCAGGCATTGTAGTGTAGACAACTGGATCCCCAGAGCTCACTTGCTACCCAGCCTAGCCCACACATCAGTCTTCTGGTTCAGTGAGAGGCCCATCTCAGGATGCTAAGGTAGAAAGCAACAGAGGAAGGAAGATGTCCAATGCTTTCCTCTGGCCTTCCATGTACACACACAGCACATGTACCTGCACACTCACATGCATGCACCATACACACACACACACAAAAAAAGAAAGAAATGGAAGTTACGTGTCTTTCTGAGTCTGTCACGTTTTCTCTTTATATAGAACCTAATTAAAAATTATATATGACGTGCATGTACATGTATATATTTATGTGTTTGTGTATGCGCATATAGTTCATGAAACTAGAAAGGGTATCATAGCAGGGAAGAAAGAGACCTTAAAGGAATGTGGACACAGGGAGAATAATATGATATGATATTATAATAATACAATATAATATAATATATAATAATATAACTCTAAGTATATGTATTCTATATAATAATGAAGAGAAGGGGGTACTAACTGAGGGAATGATGGACATGGGCCAGAGGGTGGTAGCTCATGGATGAGGACAGCGGACACAGGGGCGAGGGTGAATGGGAACAAAATATGACACATGTATGGAGACATCGTGATGACATCACTTATTTTGTACGCTAACCTAAAATGCTCATTTTTAAAAAAGAAATAGCAGTTCTGAGAAAGGTTTCTAGCAAGTCCTTAACTCTGAAGTGGATGTAATGTGGCCAGCTGAGTGGTCCACAAGTCACAGAATGTGATGGTGGTTAAGAACCACTACCCAACTGCTGGGGCCACCCGTACCCAACCAAGAGTACTCTAGTCCATGACCTTGCCAATTCCTCCCAAACCCGTAGTTGAGTCCTTGTGCTGGTAGCCTTGATAAATGACATTAAGGAGATTTATGTTTTGCTTTGAGGCAGGGTTTCTCTGTGTAGCCCTAGCTGCCCTGGAACTCTCTAATGTAGCCTGGGCTGGCCCCCCTTGAACTCACAGAGATCCACCTGTCTCTGCGTTCTGAGCACTGGGATTACAGGCATGCACTACCATGTCTGGTGGGTAGTAAGGTATTTTTAAGAGAGTCCTTTGGTCAGACACCATGCTGAAATTCTTGTGGGATAAAGTGATCTGTTGGCTGGATTTTCTTCAAAATAATTCGGGTTTGGGGAAAGAAAGCGTGGAGAGTGGTACTCAGGGACTGAGGAGAATGGCAGAGAACCAGCGATGGGCGGCTGGAATGATGCTGATGTGGAATGATGACCATAAAGTGGCCTGCTCTCTTTCTGTGTATGTGTTATGGTTTGAGGTTTGAGGTTATGGTTTGGCTCCTTCATCTGCTGCCTCCCTCAGGGACAAAGAAAGGGGAGCGATTGACCATGAACCTAAACTGAGCCAGACAAACCTTCCTGCCTTTAAATGGTTTCACCCCATATTTGACACAGCACAGACAATTCTCACAGACAAAATTGAGGTTTGAGGTTATGGTTTGGCTCCTTCATCTGCTGCCTCCCTCAGGGACAAAGAAAGGGGAGCGATTGACCATGAACCTAAACTGAGCCAGACAAACCTTCCTGCCTTTAAACTGTCTCACCCCATATTTGACACAGCACAGACAATATAACTTCTCTCCCTCTCTCTGCCCCTACCCCTTTACAACACATATACACAGACATACAGACACACATACAGACATACACACACACAGAGAAATTCACACAGTACAGGATGTTTGGAAATTCCATAATACACTTTCTTGAAAGAACAAAAGGCAATGGCATATATTTCACAATAGTTAGTATATGGAATTAACTGTGACATATAAATACACACATGTATATGAAACACAGCATTATCTGATATATAATAAATTTTTTAAGACAAGGTTTTATCTAGGCTAGCCTCCAAACTGAGATCCCTCTGCCTCACTCTAGAATTATAGGCATGAGCCACCATGCCTGACTCATAGCAGTGTTTTCCAAAATACTTATTTTTCCTTTTCATTCTGTTTTTTTTTTTCTTCTTCAAGACAGGGGTTCTCTGTGTAGCCCTGGCTGTCCTGGAGCTCACTATGTAGAATAGAATGGCCTCAAATTCTGAGATCCACCTGTCACTGTCTCCCAAGTGTTGGAATTAAAGACATGTACCACAACTGCCCATTTTTCTTTTTCTTTAATATAACTTCTCTCCCTCTCTCTGCCCCTACCCCTTTACAACACATATACACAGACATATAGACACACATACAGACATACACACACACAGAGAAATTCACACAGACATAGACACACATACACCCACAAATACATACAGACACACACATATAGAAATGCACAAACACACACACACAGACATACAGGCACACACAAAAAGACATACACACACACACACACACACACAGGTGAGTCATCCAAAAACAGTTCCTGTGATGCTCTTCAGGGATTGAATTGTTCGTGTGTTTGGATAGGTGTCAGGGAATTGAGTGGTAGACTTTATATGATGGCTACAGGTCAGGACCCTCTTACTTTGGGAGGGCAAATCAATGCCTGAACTCTAGAAACAGTAACGAATATAAAATGTAAAGTAGAACGTTCTGGGCAGATCACAGGGCTTGGCATCTGAGGTGGGGCTCTCAGCCTCAGGGAGGGGGCAAAGCCTGGGCCAGGGCACCCGAGCACTGCCAAATGACCATGAGACTGGAAGGGTGCGACACGAAATTAATGACAAGGGCTGATATCTCTCGACCTCCCACAGAACCTTCAGACAGAGATCTTACCTGAGAAGGGGTCTCGATTCCTTGGAACTTAGTGCTGTTGGTTTTATCTGTTCTCCTCTGACCAAAAATGTAAAGACTTTCCTGCCGGAAAGGAGACAACACATCCATAGTTTAGCTGCACTCTTCCTTAAGCTGGTGGCCACTGGGTAGGGGCTACCCCAAATGGCCCAGCTAGAAAGCCAGATCTCTAGACCAAAGACTCATAAATACATGGAAAGTCTAGAAAGCATCTGGTCCAATCTTTCTGCCTTCCATTTTACAAACAAGGAAATGTCCAGGCTCTAGCCACGGAACCATGGTTAACTCAGGGTACCACTGAACCTGGAGCTCACTCATTCAGTTAGACTGGCTGGCCAGCAAGCCCTTGGAATTGGGCTGATCCCCTTCTACAGCTCCCCCCGTGTTGGGGTTACAGGGCATGCACACGCGTGTGTGGCTTTTGACATAGGTGAGGGGGATCTGAACTCGGGTCCTCACGTTCCAACTACAGGCTCTTTACTCATGGAACCATCTCCTCACTCTTTCCAATGGCACTCACTGGTTTGATTAGGTAATACGACCAGCAAGCTCTGGCGAACCACCTGTCTCTAGTGCCCTACCGTCCCATCCTGGAGTTATGGACAGGTGCATACTACCATGTTTTGAAGTGGGTGCCAGGGATCTGAACTCAGGTTCTTAAGCTTGTATAACAGGCCGTTTCCCCACGGAACCATCTCCCCATCCCCTCATTAAGTTGATTTTCTCACTCATTAATTATTGATTTGTAATGTAAAAGTCACCTTCCCAGGACACCTTTTTTTTCCCTTTCACCTGTGCCTTTGGCCCCCAGGCACAAGACCAACTGACTCAGCACTAGGGCAGGCATGGCATTACCCACAGCCCCCAGAGACTACAGGAAACCAGGATAAAACACCCAGTTTCAAAACCTGTGTGTCGAGTTATAAAAAAAACAGAGAGGGTGGTGAGATTCTGGAAGTGTGTGTGTTTGGAAACCAAAGCCCCTCCTCTGCAGACTGTAGGAGAGATAAAGAGAGCTTTCCGAAGTACATACTCTAAGTGTTAAACTCCCAGCAAGCTCCGGAGGCAAATGATAGAATTCTGTTTCAAAATGTGGAAACAGGACCAGCAAGACGGCTCAATGGGTAAAGGAGCTTGCCGCCAAACCTGATGACTGGAGTTTGATGCCCAGGAGCCACACAGTGGAAAGGAAAAAACCAACTTATACATACACTCTAAATAAAGGTTAAAAAAAAAGATTCTTAAAGAACTGGGAAGAGCCCAACTTGTCTCTTCAGACATTTCTAGCAAGGTCAGACATCTCCCCCACACGGACTCTGACTAAGCAGAGACAATCATGTGAGTGGGAAAGTGATCACTTTTAATGACTCACCAGTCGGAAAGATGCTCAAGTCCTTTGGAAGCACTTATCTAATTAATCTTGATATTATTCTTGGGAAGAAGGAAGAAGTCATGTGATTGGCAGTGAGGGGAGGGGAACATTTTGACTATGTCCTATAGCCCAGGCTAGCCTTGAACTTAAGATCTTTCTGCTCCAGTATGGCATGCTGGGATCACTGGTAGGCACCAACAAGCCTGACTGAGCCTTTTTACATTTGCGTGACTTGGCTTAACTTATTTTATCTTAATCCTACAGTTACTGTGCCCTCCCTCTATTAAAATGTTGATAACGTACATATCATGATTTTTGTACTAATTTTTATTTTTTAAAATATTGCACTAAAATGTGACAAATCTTAATTACTGGAGTATTTTGCATCCCCTTAAATGTTGTGTCTCTTTGACCTTAGCCTAGTCCTGGTCCAGAGCAAGAGATCGGTTAATTACCAACTGTACATTAAACAAGGGAATACCAAAGCCAGGGTTTCTGAAAACCACTTCTCTAGTTTAACTCGGATGAGTCATGACTGAAAGAATCATATGACACAGTGATGCTTCAGAGTAAACAGATTCAATCAGTGTGAGACAGTAGAGTGATGCCTCTCATACCTTTGCATTTAAAACTACTTCACTGGCAAGGAGGCAGGCACAAACCATTGTTCCCGTTCTTCCTAGAGAGAAAAGAGGCCATTTAAAGAGTCATTGTTCACCGTAGTGTTCAGTGTAAGAACTCACTCCGAGGACCTGGGGAGATGGCTTAGATCTCGATGAGCAGAATGCATCAGGACTTGAACTCAGATCCTAGAAACCATGTCGAAAGCTGCTGTGACAGTATCAACCTTAACCCCAGCACGCACACACACGCACACACACACACACACACACACACACACACACATACACACACCATGGCATTCATACATACACACATGCACCATAGTATTCACACACATACACTATGGCATACACACACACACACATACACGCATACACGCACGTGCGCGCACACACACATATTACATACCATGGCATTCACGTGCACACGCACACACACATACACACACATTACCCCCCCCATATACCATATACATTAACCCACAATACATTTTTCAAGGTAAAAAACAATTGAGGAAGAGACCCCAAGGTCAGTTCCTGACACCAGGAGCAGAAACATCTAAAATGCATTTTGTACAAGTAAACGTGCTTGCTCCAAGTAGCCCAAATCACTGCTCGGTGGCTATACCTGGAACTCGGTGTCCTACTGTGGGCGTGCTACACGAGTTGCTGTGGACTTTTCTTCAGTCTCTAATGCTGACATTGCAGTGGAGATCAAGACAGTAGCCCTGTCAGGGCGCCGGCACTAAAGCACTACTTACAGACCTGGCCTTTGTAACTAACATGAACAGAACACCCACACCACCATCCAGCACTTGCAATGCCTATTATTCCTTCCATGTAAGAGTTCTTAATTAAAACAATTTTACCCACGGTCTCATGCAATCCAGACTGCTCGGAATCACCACAGGTCTGACGCTGAAGGCCCAGGGCATGGATTTCCTTCCCGTCATCCATCTGCACCCCCACACTATTTTCTTCCATAAATGTCTCTTCTCGTCTTAAGAGATGAGATAAAGACTTGAGGTAGACACTCAAATCTGTCTTCTTCAAGGCAGGCTTGCACAAGCCTGTTTGCTTCTGCCGATTTCTGTGACTTGGGTCTTCAGCAGAGTGATAAATGGCAGGGTCTCAAATCCCACTCAGTTCCCTGACACCTATCCAACACATGAACAATTCACTCTAGAAATAGATGATCCACATGATCCTAAACCACTCAAACATATACCCAAAGGACTCTATATCTACCATAGAGACATCTGCTCATCCAGGTTTATTGTTGGTCTATTCACAATAGTCAGGAAATGAAACCAGCGTAGATGTCCTTCAACTGAGGAATGGATAATGAAAATGTGGTACATTTGAATAATGGAATATTAGTCATCTACTAAGAAAAACAGAGTTATGAAATTAACCGGTAACTGGATGGAGCTGGAAACAATCTTTCTGAGTGAGATATCTCAGATCCAGAATGACAAATGTAGCATGTTTTCTCTCATTTGTGTCTCAGTGGGTAAACAAACCATACTGAAGGGTAGATCCCATGCCCAGCAGTAGATGGACATCACAGAATAAACTCAATGGTGTTTTTGGTTATTTTTTTTTTTGTCTCATGTTGATTTGTTTGGGCATTTTTATCTTACTGGTCTTTGTATATTATGGTTTCCAATTTTGTGTGGGCTTTGTGTGCGTGTATTTCTTATTCTTTTTCATTTTTTCTTTTATTCTGACTTTTAAAAATTGGCCTGTTTGATTTTTTTTTTTTTGTTTTTTTTTTTTGTTTTTCGAGACAGGGTTTCTCTGTGTAGCTTTGCGCCTTTCCTGGGACTCGCTTTGTAGCCCAGGCTGGCCTTGAACTCACAGAGATCCACCTGGCTCTGCCTCCCGAGTGCTGGGACTAAAGGCGTGCGCCACCACCTGTTTGATTTTTAAGGATAGAGAGAAAGGAGGCATAGAGTTGGGTGGGTGGAGAGGTGGGCAGGATCTGTGTGATGGGGGAGGGGAACAACTATCAGAATACAGTGCACACATTTTCAATAAGAAAAGTACTTCTTTTCTAAAATAAACCAGTGACAGATTTAGTAGTCATGACTGAGGTCTCAGTATTTGGAAGGAGACAGGAGGATCATGAATTGGAGGCCCGCCTGCAATACATAGGTAGTTCAAGGACTGATTGAGCTATTAATCCAAACTTTTCCTCAAGGAAAGGAAAGAAACAAACAAACCCAAAACAAAATTAAAAAAAAAAACATCTTTCTGAACAAATAACAGCAACAACAATAAAACAAATAAAATTCTAATGGTTACTTCCAAAAGAAAACATACTCATGGCCAATAGGTATATAAAAATGCTCAACGTCACCAATCACCAAGGAAAAACACATTAACCACAATAAAATAAGTATGATAAGGTGATATATGTGTTAATTAGTTGCATTCAGCCATTCTACAATAAATATAATGACAAAAATATAATGCATATCATTATATTATTAAAAAGATTATGTTAATTAAAAAGAAAATATAGCCTTAAAATAAATAGTGCTGTTCTTTTCTAAAGATAAAACATCATTGGTATTTTTACAGACTTACATTGTCAAGTTAAGAGTAAGATAATCTAAATATTTAGTAAGCAGGGGACTTAACCCTTCCTTAACTCTTTCTTTCTCCTTCCCTTCATTCCCATGGTCCTCTCTACACCTCTGCCATTTCCTTTCCTGTCTTCTTACATCCTTCTGTCCTGAAGCCAGTTAGTTTAAAGGGTTAATGATTAATATGATTAATAGCGTTAGTTCTCATGCATGTTTCTTTTCAAAGAGGGAAATTTTAAAAAGGTGGTGTTACCTTTTCCTCCCATACAGTGAATTGCCACAACGTTTTCAGGATGTTGAGCCATCCAATCATTTACTTCCTTGGAGAACAACAACATTTCCCTGATTTCAAAAATAAGATTTTTCATTCAATTAAAATTTTTTTCCAAAATAGTAATTTTTCTAGAACACCGAGCCTTGGCATTTGGCCCTTTTCTGACAGTCAGTGTGGAGTAAAACTTACTCGAGAGTGGGGACATTATGATCATCAACCATGATTCTGCGGACCCTGTAGTGGAAGTTCTTAGGGTCATAAGCGCTCTCACCTAAATTAAATAATACATATGTCATACATCTATTGACACCCTGTAACACAGCAAATGATAAAGTTCTAAGTAGATTTAGAGTTTCAATTAGAAAATTCCTTATCTGTCTTCAAGAGTAGTTTCTGTTAGCGCTAACAACAATTTTTCAGAGTTGAAAAAAAAAGTTTGGCAATTTTCCACCTCAGGCAAACTAAACTCATTAAAAAAATTATTATTTTTTTTTTTTGCTGGGCGTTGGTGGCGCACGCCTTTAATCCCAGCACTCAGGAGGCAGAGGCAGGCGGATCTCTATGAGTTCGAGGCCAGCCTGGGCTACCAAGTGAGCTCCAGGAAAGGCACAAAGCTACACAGAGAAACCCTGTCTCGAAAAAACAAAAATATATATATATTTTTTTTCAAGACAGGGTTTCTCTGCGAAGCTTTGGAGACTGTCTTGTTACTCACTTTGTAGACCAGGCTGGCCTCGAACTCACAGAGATCCGTCTGCCTCTGCCTCCCAGTGCTGGGATTAAAGGCGTGCGCCACCACCGCCCCCACTATGCAGCCACTAAACTCATTTTAAAAGGAAGCTTCACCTTTCGTTTTCTAGTGTCCTCTCAGTACATAGTCATGAGTGTTAGAAACCGCAGAGCAGAGACAAATGTAGTTGACAGAGATGTCGGCTCCTGAAAACTTTCATTTCATATACAGGCATTGAACAAATCACCAGAGACAGAGTGGTAAACTGAGGAGGTATAATATTCCCAAAGGGTTGCAATTTTGTTTCTGTTTTAACCCAGTGCGCTCTCCTCATCACAACCTACTCCAGGTGGGTTAGAGAGCAGACTTGTGAATGTTTGCACCTTCAATGTAACCTAGAAGGAAGTAAACATTCCCTCACCCTGGAACAGACATTCCCTAACATGGCTCACCTCTGCGCTGCCCATCCGGTCCTTCTAGGCCCACCTACGCCTCTCTCCTGGGGTACTTGGTGCTGGGTGAGCTACTTTTCCTACCACACGAGGCCAACACAAGATGGGGAATTTTACTCTAACTCTTAAATACTTATGAATAAATGAAATGTAGGAGAGGAGTCAGCGGAACCAATCTGTTCTCTACCTACAGTCACACAAAAATGAGTTGTGTACATACTGCATAGATTGTAGACTTGATAGTGGTCTGGATGCTTGGAGTCAAGGAACCGCACAACCTCCTAAAGAAAGACAGACACAAATGTTACCTATGCAGTGTCATCCAGAAGTAACTAGGAGTAACCAAAAATGGTTACAATTGTTCCACCTGCTTCTCATTGGCATCGTCTAGTGAAAATTCCCTGAATATGAGGATATGTAGATTTTACATCCTCTGTAATCTGCTATTAAAGAAGGCTGAGATAGTCATATTAGCCTCTGCCATAATCTGAATTGAATGCCCCCTATAAGCTCACATGTTTAAACACTCGGTCCCCCAGCTGGTGGTGCAATTTGGGAAAGTAATGGAGCTTTAGGAGGTTGAGTCTTGCTGGACAAGTGGGCTACTGGGAGAAAGTATTGAGGCTTTATATCAGAGTATCACTTGATCACTTGCTCCTTCCTGAGTGGATACATTGTGACCAGAAAAGAAATTCTCCATGACACATAATAATCAAAACACTAAATGTACCAAAGATGAAAGAACTTTGAAAGCTGCAGGGGAAAAGGCCAAGTAACATATAAAGGCAGGCCCATTAGAACACCACCTGACTTTTCAATGGAGAATTAAAAGGCCAGAAGGGCTGGATGGATGTTCTACAAACTCTAAGAGACCATAGATGCCAGCCCAGACTGCTATACCCAGCAAAACTGTCCATCTCAATAGACGGAGAAAGACATTCATGACTGAGCCAAATTTAAGTAGCATCTATCTACAAATCCAGCTCCACAGAAGGCACTAGAAGGAAAATGTCAACCTGAAGAGATTAACTCTTTCAAAGGGTTCCACAAAACAAGTCTGGGGTTATCTTATCCGTGTTTACACACAGTGTTCCTGCGGGGAACTTAATTAGAAAATACTGTAATGAGGCATAATGCTAGATTCCCCTCTCCTCTGCATCACACACCACATAACTAGATTCCATTAAGCTTTCGAACTGCTCCCACACCTTCAAATAAGTTAAACGATTTCATTGTTTTGAATGTTTTAGATGTTTACAATACTCTAAATTTTGGGGGAGATTGCTATTGTTTTGTTGATCATCATACTTTAGCACACAAATAAAATTCACTTAACTTATAAGAAAATAGTAGGATTTAAACTATAGAAGTGGTTGTGATGGGCCCGGAAGTTCTGTCATACATAGGCATTGCTCTTTCAGGCAGTAGTCCAGCCCTGATGATTTCTGATTGTGTTGAAATAGTTTTACTAACAAATCACTGTGATTGCCAAATTTTTACTCCAAGAGCAGAGGTTTTCAAACAAGGGTGCACTGGTATAGACTACAAATATAGCTTCTGTTTTTATAAATTATTTGGACTTTTGACTATTTTCTCCTATTTGCTGTTTCCACATCAGTGCAGATTGCTGTCTTGATTTTTTTTCACGACAGGTCACATGAATTTCTCTCCTGCTAAAAATGCTTGTCTTTCTTTTAACATATTGACATGTGAAAAGTGACATATTCACTTCATAAATATTTCCATGAGGAAGTTAGAAATGATGAACTTTAATGTTGTAGGGACAGACTTTGCTCCGCGTATCCAGGTCCTCTTCAGGGTTCTAAGGAGTGTACTTCAGGATAGCAGAACATTTTATGCAGACATGGAAATGATGAAAACTGCTTTTTAGTCACATGATTTGGAAATTGCATAGAAAGCTTATCTTACATCTTACCGATATATCATTATTCCAATCATGACTTTAATTTTAGAATGCATTTCTACCAAAAGAAAGCTTGGAGTAAATTTCTATTCACATTATAGGAATTGTTATTAAAAGAAAAAAGAATCTTGCTGTTTGGGGTTTTTATTTCATTTATCTAAATATGGAGAACTTCAATTATGGAAAATTAAAATATATATTAAAAACATATCATTCATTCCCTATGTGGAAAATTTTGAGTTCTGGTATTTTTTCAGAATTGACAAATTCAAGTATGTTTTGTTTTCAAATGAGAGCCCATTAGCTTCTTTCCCACCACATAAAATTGCTTTTCATAAAAGCCACAATAATCGTTGTGGTCTAATGCTTTGAGTCTTACAGATTTTTCTTTTTAAATGTAAGACCTTTTAAACAAAGTAGTGGTTGCCATCTTGTTGCTACTAAATATTTAGTATTACTGTGTAATTGTAAACAAAAATATATAAAGCTTTGTATATAATAATGTAGCAAAAAAAAAAAAAAGTTAAGGCTGTTCATCACAGCTGTGTGGCCCCACATGCTGGTACCGATTTTCTGGGTTAGTTACTTTTCCTGTTGTGTGCAAACATCTGACAGGAAGCCACTCTAGGGAGAAAAGGGGTTTTGTGTGTTTGTTTGCTTTGGCTTATAGTCCATGCATGGAGGCATAGCAGCAAGTGTGACCCTTCTGAAAGAAGAGAGTGGGCAGGAAGTGGGTAGGTCATCAAGCCCCCAAATCTTCCTCCAGTGACCTGCTTCCTCTAGTGACCCACTTACTTCCTCCAGGGAGGTACCAAGTAATAAAGGCTCCACAGTCATCCATAACAGTACCACCACCTGGAGACCAAATTTTCAAACACATGATCCTTTGAAGCATAAGTCACAGTAAATTCACAACGTATGCGTATACATATACATATGCATAGGAATAGCCAATAGTTCTACATGAAAAATATATATGTATACATGCTTAAGTTACAGGCGTATTATGAATCCCTTTATACTTTACTCAGTGTAAAAAAAAAAAAAACTGATCTTAAGGATTTGATGTTTTGGTATGAATCCATCTTTGACTCAACCTGTTTTACCTGTTTACTGATCTACCTATTTAGTTGACCAGAAGACTTCAAATACCTCCCAATCAAATGTACATAAAGTATCTAGCGAAAACTTCAGCTCTGCTACACAATCTACTGCAAGATGAGCAGTTTCTGTCCCTATCCAGAATAAAGAGTAACAAGCCACATCAAGGCCAAATATTAAAAGGTAGTTGAAAATGATTTCCAAAATATGTAAAGAACTCCAGAGACTAGATATGAACAAACCAAACAATCCAACTAAAAATGAGGTGCAGATCTAAACAGAGAATTCTTAACAGAAGAATCTCAAATGGTCAAGAAACAGTTTAGAAGATGTTCAACATCATTAGTCATCAGGGAAATGCAAATCAAAATGACTCTGAGTTTCCATTTTACACCTGTAAGAGTGGCAAAGATTAAAAATACAAGCAACATCTCATGCTGGAGAGGATGTGGAGCAAGGGGAACACTTCTCCATTGCTTGTGGGAGTGCAAACTTCTACAGCCACTTTGGAAATGAGTGTGGCAGTTTCTCAGAAAACTGGGAATCACCCTACCACAAGACCCACCTATACTGCTCTTGGGTATATACCCAAAGGATGCTCAATCATACCACAAGGACAATTGCTCAACTATGTTCATAGCAGCTTTATTTGTAATAGCCAGAACCTGGAAGCAACCTAGATGCCCCTCAACCAAGGAATGGATAAAGAAAACGTGGTACATATACACAATGGAATATTACCCAGCTGTTAAAAATGACACCAGGAAAGTTGAAGACAAATGGATGGAACTAGAAAATCATTCTGAGTGAGGTAACCCAGACTGAGAAAGACAAACATGGTATGTACTTATTTGTAAGTGGATATTAGCTATAAATAGAGGGTAACTATGCTACAATCCGCAGACCCAGAGAGAATAGGTAACAAGGACAGTCCATAGGGGGACACCTGGATCTCCCTGGGAAGGGGAAATAGAAGAGATTTGATGAGTGGACTGAGGGCAGGTGGGGATGGCAACATGATTGATTAGGTTGCGGGGGTACAGAGTGGGAGAGTGCTGAGGGGGACTGCCGGAGGAGGCACATTTTGGTGTCAGGTGGAAGCCTTGCACAGGGAAATCTACCAGAAGTCTATGGGGAGGACCCCAGCTTAGATTCCTAGCAATAGTGGATAAGTAGCCTGTGACCAGATTGGTGTCTGACCCAATTGTCATCAGAGAGACACCATCCAGCAACTGATGGAGACAGATGCAGAGACCCAAAGCCAAACATTAGGTAGAGTTTGGGAATCCTGCAGAGGAGGTGGAGAAAGGAATGTAGGATCCAGAGGGCTCAAGAACATCCTGGGAAGGCTCACACAACCAACTACCCTGGACTCATAGGGGCTCTCAGAGATTGAACTGACAAGCAGGGAACCTGCATGGGACTAACCCAGGCACTCTGTATATATGTGACAGTTGTGTAGTTTGGTCTTCTTGTGAGACTTCTAACAGTGGGAGCAGGGGCTGTCTCCGACTCTTTATTGGCTTTTGTGACACTACTCCTCATACTGGGTCACCTTGCCCAGCCTTAATATGGGGGGAGGTGCTTAGTCTTACTGTACCTTAATATGCCATGTTTTGTTGATATTCATGGGAGATCTGCCCTTTCCTGGATGGGGACAGAAGAAGAAGGGGTTGAGGGTTGGGAGGGGGTGGTGGTGGTGGGAGGGCTAGGAGGAGGAATGGGGAGGCTGAGACCAGGATAAAAAATAAATTTTAAAAAAGTATGACATGGACAGATAGAAAAAGAGATAAAAGCCCAATATCTTGACAGGTGGGTAATCCCAGTACTCAGGAGGCAAGGTAAGACGGTTAGTTCCAAGCCAATTTGAGCTAGAAAATGAGTCCCTGATTTAAAATTTATATATATATTCCCTTCCACTCCACAAAAAGAAAGAAAAAAGAAATAATGGCGTATCCATCATGGAAGATGTACTGTTTGTTTTTTGAAAAGCCATACAATCTACCAATTCAAGTTCTTGCTATTTACCCAACTAAAGTGAAAAATGTATGCCTATACAAAAGTCTGTATTCAGATATTGATAGTTTTATTCATAATCACCCCAAACAAAAGAGGTATCCATAATGGACTTCAATAGGCAGATGCAGTAACAAACTGTAGTACTGTCCATGCAAGGAATCACTATCCAGAAACAACAACAACAACAACAAAAAATGAGCAGTCAATTCATTTAATGGTAAAGGGAATTCTGGGAGAAATGGAGACAGTAACATGAAAACACAGGAATATTTCTAACTGTGTGAAATAGCCTCACTAAAGGGTGTAGGGAGAAAATGCTGAGTTAATTGTCAGCAATCAAAAAATGTCTGGTAATATATGGTGCCTTATGTTTCTCTCAGGGGTTCAAATTTATCTTAATAAACAGTACATGTATATCAGGAAAAAAGATAGCTGAGATGAGTTTGGGATTTTAGGTAAAGTACGTGTGGATTTTCTCAGTGGCTGAGCCTTTGTGTGGCTCCCTACAATCCTCGAAAGTTTTCCTTCAGATGCAAAAGTGGAAGAAGTAAGAGTCCCCTTTGAAAGTCTTCTTGCTACAGCTCTACTTTTATGTGTCTACACCTGTGTCACACCCTTCTTCCTCCACCTGTCTGGCACATTCCTTGCTACAGAAACAACAGATGTTACAGTCTCTATCTGCTGAACGCGGCGGCCATTTTTGTTTGCTAACCCTATATATAGATCCCACATCTGGAGCACCTGGGCTACTTAAAGGCAGCACTGAACATTTCTTTGTAAGTAAAGCTCAGGTTTATTTTACCCTCGGGTTGGGGAGATAGTTCAGTTTGTACTTTGCAAGCATGAGAACCTGAGCTTGATCCCCAAACCCACCTTAACAGGCTGGATATGGTCAAATGTTTATAACCCAGCACTGGGAAGATGGAGACAGGCACATCCCTGGAGCTCACTGGAGAGCCATGCTAGCCTTGGTGAGCTCCAGACCGGTGACAGAGCCTGTCTCAGAAACAAAGTGGGTGTTAGCTGATGAACAGCACTCATAGCTGTCTTCCAGCCTCCACACACATATGCACACACTTGCGCACACATGAACACACACACACACACACACACACACACACACACACAATACAATAAAGATTTTCAAGAGAAAAATTATCCTCTGCTTTGCATACTCAAGGTCAGTCCAAATATAATCCTGTATTTATAACATTCTTTCCTTTATTTCTCCTTCCTTCCTTTATTTCATTTTCTTTCTTCCTTTCTTTTCTCCTTCCCTTCTTCCTTCCTCCTTTCCTACCTTCCTTCCCTCCTTTCTTTTTTTTTTTTCAAGACAGGGTTTTTATGTGTAGCCCTGGCTGTCCTGAAACTCACATTGTAGACCAGGCTAGCTGGCTAGCCTCAAACTAAGAGATCTGCCTGCCTCGGCCTCCTGAGTGCTGGTTCTAAAAGCATGTGATGTTGGGAGCACAGAGGTCCTTGTACTCAGAGAAGCACTAAGAAAACCAGGAATGTTAGTAATGAATGAGATGTTTCCTCAGTGGAGGAGATAAAAATCAATTGCCTGCATTCCACCCAGAAAGCTGAAGAGTGGATTTTGTTAATGACCTGGTGACCTTTTTGTTGTCTGTTGAGGCAGACCTCACCCACCTTTTACTATAGATGCAGACCTTGCCCAGATTCCCCAGAATGATTATCCCAGACTCTCCCCTCCCGAGATGATTACCCATCCTTAGGGGAGATGTCACGAGTACTCTATGGCCTGCTGACCTCTATTCTATCAGTCAGAGATCACACTAGATTCTAGGTCCTTGAGCTCTAGAACCCATCCTCATGGTCACATGCACTGTGTAAAAGGGTCTCTATGTAGCCACACCTTAAGTTTTATTGTGCACCTGGGATTGCACTGATTGTTGCCTGGAAACCTTTTCCCAAATTGTGTTTTAAATCTGTTGCCAATGAACCATCTGGCATTAGACTCCCCTCAGTCTGATCCAGGCTGAGGAAGCCAACCTGCACCCAGTTTTCATTCTTACCTCTTGGAGAGGTTTGCTTCCCTGCCTGGACACCTTCAGGGACCCCCTCCGTGAGGCACTACATCCTCACCATCCTTTCTTTTTAAAGATTGAGGAAACCACAGGGCTGTTTTAGAAACCTCTCAGGAGTTAAGGGTCCATGGACATCACCCTTGAGTTAAAGTGACATCTGTCCAAGATGTGCAGCTGTTGCTGACCATGTGTCTGTCCCCTGAAGCTCTCTGGGTAGCCAAGCCCACCAGCAGCTGAACTAATGGCTTAGATCTGAGCCTGCATTCTGAATGAAATAAGTAGTCATTCAAGCCAGAGAGAGGCTTTTGTGGTAGCTTATGTCTTATGCATTTTATGAAAATAGCTTCTCTTTGAATACTTTGATTAAAACAGTAAAGCAATGAATAACTGTGAATCAACACCCTGAGGAGATATCAGTTCAATAACAGATAGAAACCAATAGTCTGGAGCTCACTGGAGAAATGCCTTTGTTTTGATTTTCAGCTACATGAAGGTTTGGTTTTTTGTTTTTCTTTGACAATCTAACTAATATTAAATATGGCTAAATTGAGACCAATTTTGTAGAAAGAAAAGCGGCTCAATTTAAGTAAACTATAATTAACTCCAAGTTACCAACTTAATCTATTGAAAAACAATATTATCGACCAAAGCTTAATTGTGGCGATTTTGAGAGGTGAATTAAATATGACTGAGGAAGCTTTGTTGAAAATTTTGCATTTGTTGCATGTAGATGAACACGGAGCATGTTAACTAGTCTTAACTTAATTATTTTCAAATTCACATATTTAAATTCATATGATATAGTGGCCTAAAAGCCTCCTCCTGGATGACTAGCGTTCATGACACCAGAATGTGCCCCACAAGCTTCCAAAGGAGAAAAACACCCAACAGTCCTACCCAGCTATGACACATAGGAACCCCAATAGTAACCAACACGACATGACAGCCTAACAGGGCAGCAGTGGTTCCCGTACCTTGGTGATAACCAACAGCTCTCTAATTAGACATAAGAACCTCTCAACAAGAAGGAAACTTAGCCAGCTGGTCAGGGCTAGTGAAGCCGTGAGTCTTGGAGGAGAACCTATAATGCCACATTATTAAACCAGCCTAATCCCTAACTACATTCCAAATATTTGTCCTTCTACCCAGAGATAGGCGTCGTCCTCGCCTCTCATCAAGGAAACTTCTTTCGGTAACGTATGGAGACCATTACAGAAAAGCACAATGAACCAAAATGCTGAATGGCGGTGCTCAGTCCCAACTGATAACATTTACAATGCAACTCCTGTACCTAAGAATTAAGGCTCATTGAAGAAAAGGGGATGGAAAAAAATGTAAGAGCCAGAGGATCAGGGAGTTTGCTGGGAGACTGTATCTCCTAGGAAGGTTGGAAACTATACATAGAAAGTCTCACTAACATGACTGCCTACACATGAGCTGAACAAGGACAAGAATAGACATGCTAACGTGGCTAGAATTTCCACTAGGGGTGATGAAAACCTCACAGAAAGAACTTATCGATGATTAAAATGAAGACGTCTCATTCTGGCTCATTTTACCAAATGTCTTGTCAGAAAACTTTAAAGAAAGATTTTCTTATTTTTATTGACAGGAATTGTATTTTATTTGTTGTGTGACTGTTACTTTTTGTAAATTTTAGAGAGTTTTTTTATATTTTTAAATAAAAATTGTATTTACTTAGAAGCATTCAGAATGTCAACAAAACAGCTGCAATTATTTTTGCAATTATGGAGTGGTATTCAGTTAACAGAACATCAATTATCTTCATATAAGCTGCAGCAGAGACAACTGAAGATGAAAAAAAAACCCAAAAAAACAAAACCCCAAACAAAAAACCCTACCGTTCCATATATAACTAATTTGTGCTGTGCACCAACAAGAACCTGCTTTAAATTTCCATACCAATTTATAACCCCCAGACTGGACCAGGCTAGGCTAGTGGCTATTGAGAATACCACCAGGACAGGGCTAAAGACATACTTAGTAGTGTGTGAACTATACAAAAAGAGACACTGTACAGTTTAAAAACAAATCGTACACAGCCTTATATTTCAATTTTTTTCTTTAAAAGGAGTGAGTTGTGTACAGGGGAGTTAAATGCTTTATAGACAAGGAAAAAACTGCGCTAGAACCAACTTATTCATCATCATCCTTTTTCATCTTCGTTTTCCTCATCATCTTCCTCTTCCTTTTCTTGCTCTTTTCATCTTGACCACCCCCTTCTTCGCCGCCCCGGGTTTTCCTTCAGCTCTGTGGGCAGCGATGCCCTTTTCATATTTTCCTTCAGCTCGGCAGCCTTCTCTTCACAGGCTGCCTGTCGTCTGCAGTGGTGACGCTCACATCTCTCCCAGCTTCTTTGGGGCATCGCCGATGGACAAGCCAGGGTGTTCTCCTTTGATTTGGGGGCGGTACTCCGAACAGAACAAGAAGGAGGCCTCTTGGGTGCATTGGGGTCCTTGAACTTCTTTTTGGTCTCCCCATTGCGGTGGGGGGGCGTCAGGGAGGGGAATGTAGCTTTTCATTTCTCTTTCACAACGAGCCTTGTAAGCCTTTGCCACGTCTTCAAATTTCCCCTTTACGCCGGGCGGTGGTGGCGCACACCTTTAATCCTTGCACTCAGGAGGCAGAGGCAGGTGGATCTCTGTGAGTTCGAGGCCAGCCTGGGCTACAGAGTGAGTTCCAGGAAAGGCGCAAAGCTACACAGAGAAACCCTGTCTCGAAAAAAATTTTTTTTCCCCTTTTCTTTAGCAGGCACGGTCTTCCACCTTTCTGAGCACTTCTTTGAGAACTCTGAGAAGCTGACAGAAGCATCCGGGTGCTTCTTGCACTCCTTTCTACATTTGCACAAAGAACGCATATGAGGACATTTTGCCTCTCGCTTCTTAGGATCTCCTTTGCCCATGTTTAGCAGATTTTCCTCTGTGAAGCGCAGAGTCGCCCAGTGCCCGTCCGACTCTCGCTTGCCTAGGTGCTTTCTCTACGGAGCTCAATGCACTGCAATGGCCGTCTTTTTATATTTTTTAATAAGTAGTTAATAATGAGATCTCAACGAAAAATGACTTCATGAGTTTGTGAAAAAACAAATCTGAGTGTCCAGTTTGTATGTCTTTCTTTAGCTATACTTATTGATATGATATTTATAATTTTGAAATTCTCCTAATATGGATTTTGGACAGTATAGTGTATTCACTGACTTTGTGAAGTGGTATATAAGTTTATGATTTCTTTGTGTAAGTGGTATTTTCTATATAGTTATAAATACTGATGTTATTTTTTTTTTTTAAAGAATTACCACTATATGGCTGGGCAGTGGTGGCACATGTTTTTAATCTTAGTACTTGGGAGACAGAGGCAGGCAGATCTCTGTGAGTTCCAGGCCATCGTGGTCTACAGACATAGTTCCAGGACAGCCAAAGCTACACAAAGAAACCCTGTCTCAAAAAAAAAAAAATCACCATCATACATAACAATATTGGGTGAATCTGAATAATTTATTTTGAGGATAAAAATCTAGTCACAAAAGATGTACACTATGATTCCACTTATGTGAAACTGAAGAAATAGTGGTGACATAATAAAAAATGATTACATCTAGTATGTTAGAATTCTACTGACAAAAATAAGTTAAGTGATTCTTAATACCTTGAGAATTTCCAGTCGGTTGATATATCCAGTGTCACTTGAGAAAACTGACTTCTCCCTTTCCCAGGAGCTATCATTTGCACATTGCTTCTTGGCCAGTGTTGGGACTCTGTGCCCACCTCCCTTCATTGGCGAGGGTTTTGTCTGGCTTGAGCCTGGGCTCATCTTGTACATGCTGTCACAGTCTCTGGGTCCATACATGCATCTTCCCTGTGTGTCTGGAAAATGCTGTTTCCTTTACATCATCAGACCCCAATGACATTTTTAACCAGTTAAATTTAATTTATACTGATAACTTAAAATATAAAAGTTAGACACATTAAAGGAATACTATTAGTTTGATCCACAGTGCAATTTTTAAATTAGGCCAAGGATATCTGTCTCATCAAACATTTATCATTTCTTCAGTAAAAACATTGCAAATCTTTTCTGTATGTTTTGAAGTACACAGCACATATACCCTTCTATGCAATAGCACAGCGGAGCATCTTACTCTTGCTCACCTTTAGCATAGTATCTATCCATTGATCAACCTTTGCTTATCACCCCTTTCCTGCTTACTCTCCTCAGTCTCTGGCAAACACCATGATGCTCTCAACTTCTGTGAGAGCAACTTTTCTATATTCCATGTTTGTCTTTCAGGGCCCGACTTACTCATTTAACACGAGATTCTCGGTTCTAGTTGTATAATTGCAAAGACAGGATTTCATTCTTTTTATGGCTGAACAGTATCCAGTTGTGTTGTTTTCTTGATTCATTCTTTTGTTTATGGAACAATCACTTCCTCTGTTGGTTAAGAACAACGTTGCAGCACACAGACAGCCTCTGACACACTGAATTTATTCCTTTAGTATAAATAACTAGTATCGAGATTACTTGAACTCACTGCAATTCTATTTTGCATTTCTTAGGCACTTTCATAGTGATTTCCATAACGGCTGTAAAAGTTTAGATTCCTACCAACAATTCATGAGCGTTCCTTTTACATCTTTGTTGGTATTATTGGTTTTGTTTTGTTTGTTTTTTTTAGTAACAGTCACTCCTAAATGGAATGTGGTAGTATTTAACTGTGGCTTTTTTTTTTTTTTTTTTTTTTTTTTTTTTGGTTTTTCGAGACAGGGTTTCTCTGTGTAGCTTTGCGCCTTTCCTGGAGCTCACTTGGTAGCCCAGGCTGGCCTCAAACTCACAGAGATCCGCCTGGCTCTGCCTCCCGAGTTAACTGTGGCTTTTACTTGCAGTTCCCTGATAATTAGTATGCTGACCATGTTCCATATACTTGTTCGTCATATGTCTTCTCAAAAGAACTGTCTGTTTGGGGAAAGTGGCATTTTAATCAATGATGTCAGCTTATGCAACCATGACATACCCAATAATCCTCTAGCTATCTTAGTTCAAGTACATTCTATAATGCTCACATAATAGCAAAATAACCCAGTGAAACATATTCCATCAAGTAATACACAACTGCACTTTGAGAAACACATATACACACACATATATACATACCTCAATAATACACATATATGTATGCATTTGTGTATATGTATATATATGCATATATGTGTGTGTATAAACTTTTATTGAGATGAATCAGATACTACAGACTACATTAATAAACACATATATAAGGTAACTTAAGTGATAACTTTCAGTTGGAATTTCAGAGAAGTTAGCTGTGGTGGCTAGTTTTATGTCAGCTTGACACAAGCTAGATTAGATTCATTTGGGAAGAAATCTCACTAAGAAAATGCCCCAGCCAGACCGGCCTATGGGTAAGCATGTGTTGCATTTTCTTACTTAGTGATTGATGTAGGAGGGCTCAGCCTATTGTGGGTGGTGCCATCTCTGTGCAGGTGGTCCTGGGGTATTTAAAAAAGCAAGCTGAGCAAGCCTTGGAGAGCAAGTCAGTAAGCAGCACTCCTTCACGGTCTCTGCATCAATTCGTGCCTCCAGGTTCCTGCCTTGAGTTCCTGCACTGACTTACCTGGATGATGGATCAATCCTTTTCTCTCCAAGTTCACGGTGTTTTATCCCAGCAATAGAAACACGAAGGTAATAACATTGCATATTTGACATTGATTTAGTCATCCAAGGATGTCCAAAGTCATATTCCTCATTATAATTTAGGAACACAATATATGAATATGCATTTTGAAAGGAGAATGGAGATAACTTGTGTGGGTAGACAATTTTGATCCCAGAAAAGACACTGAGCAGTGAGCACTTGCTATGGGAATTGCCTTCCTTACGTCAATTGGATTTCTGTAGAAGGACTGTCCTCCAGATGATGGAAAGGACATGGCAATAATACGATCTGGAAGTCAAAGGGATGGCTATGATGAATATTGTAATAGAGATGATACAACATGCAAAAACTTCATCTACATATAACAAAACTTTTTTTTTTTTTTTTTTTTTTTTTACAAAAAGTAACATTCAGGATAGAAAAAAATAACACATTCTCAGAGTAACCAAAATGATATAATACATTAAATTATCCAATACAATAATAATCATTAAACTGAAACAGTGATCTTAAGACTCAACTGGTTCATTCATGGGCCTCAGATTTTTGTCGGCCTAAGTCTGCGCTCCCTCAGTGCCAGTAAAATGTCTTTAACAAACCAAAGAAAACATCCTGAACTCCAGTAAGCACAGGAACTGCCAGAGTGCTTTTCAGAACACATGAGTCAGGAAATCTGAGGCCAACAGAGTAGAAACCTCAGTTGGTGGAGTTGTAAGAAGCTTGAAAAATCTCTCAGGATCCTTGAGACCACAGGTAGCTATGAGAGCTGAAACTCCGGCTAAAAATATTTCAGCCAATTATCTACCCCACCTCCTGTACTACAGTAAAGTAGTTCTGGTTTGAAGTGGCGTAAGTAGATACTTATTGCCAGGGTCACACTGCCATGATGACATGCGCACTGCTACATAAAGAATGTTTTGAAATACCATGGCAGAAATGAAAGAGAGCGTAGCATCTCTCAATCACACACAAAATGCAAAATCTTTATAAACAGTAGCATCAGGCGAGTTTCACGAACCAGTAACGTAAGTGAGGTCCAGGTCAAAGCCATCCTTCTTGAACCGTCTTTTGTTTTTGGAAACCTGGATTGGAAAGTCATAAAGTTGTAAAACATGAATCAGCAGGAAAAAGAACATAATGCAAAGATCTACAACCTCAAAAGCGTTTTCAGAAACAGAAAACAAATGCATGCTGCCACTCACCAGCTGCCTAGTCAGCTTTTCAAGGTGCCTTTTTTGGTGAGCCAGCTGCAAAATTCTTATCAGAATAAGAAGTCGCAGAGGTCGAAATAAAACTGCCAATCTAAGTAAATGTATAGATAAAAAGTTAAATACTCATTTTTTTGCTAGAAAAAAAACCAGAATATTTGGTTACTATGGATTAAGTTGAACACTTTTATAATTATTTATTTGTTTATTTTGGGTGGTGCTATGGGTCCAGTCAGAGACCCTGTGAGGGGTTGGCAAGTTGCTTTAAGTTGAGTGATGCCTCTACTTCTGTATTCAGTTTGGAACAGTGGTTCTTGGCCAGGACAGTGTTGTTTTACCCCTATGTAGAAGATAATTGTCAATGTCCAGAGACACTTTTGACTGTCATACTATTGTGTGGGTGTATTGCTACTCCATCAAGTGGGTACAGGCTGGGAGTACTGATAAACCCTTCACCGTGAATGACATCATTTCCCAGAATGATCTGGCCTAAAATGTCAATGGTGCTAAGTTTGGGGAAGGCAGACTCAGAATTTGTGGTTTAACATCAGAGTTTTTCTGTTCTTTTCTTTCCGTGTGTGTGTGTGTGTGTGTGTGTGTGTGTGTTCATCAAAACATTGCTGGTGTTATACATATATCAGTGAACAGGGAATCACTACTACTGGTGGAGGCACATCAGAAAATAGACCGAAATACTAACTAAGTATGCTTGCTGGTGTTTCCCCTATCATCAAAAACACCAAGGTAGAAAACTACTGTTCTCAGACACTGGGTCTTTAATTTGAAGCCATATGAACAAGCCATCTGAAAGAGCTCTTTAAAGTTCTTTCAAGCACAGGGTATGGAGTTATGGGGTGGCTCGGCAGTTAAGAGCACTTGTTGCTCTTGCAGAGGACCTGGGTCTGGTTCCCAGCACTCACATGACAGCTCACAACCACCTCCAGTTCCAGGGGATTCAAAGTCCTTCTCTGGTTTCTGCAGGCACTGCTCACGTAAGGTGCATACATATACTCACATGCAGGCAAAACATGCACACCCACATAAAATAAAAATGGTAAGTCTTTTTAAAGATAAAGCATGGGGTAATAGGCCCCAGAGCCCCAAATTCAGTGGCTCTAAGGTAGCAATTGAGAAGTTTCTCAGGTTGTTTCGAACACACAACACATTTAGTTGAATCCTAGATTGAAGTCCTGGGAAGTTGGGGTACAGAAAGAAACCAGTTATTTGACAAATGAATAATACTACCCCACAATCTTCAGACACACAGATCTTTTTTTTCCTACATTGCCACAGTAAAAAGGAGGGTAAAGTAGGGGAGAAAGGGGAAAAGGAGGGGGGAAGTGGAGGAGAGGGAAGGGTGAAGATAGAACTCTTCTAGTAGACCCTAACATTTCTGACTTTGCCAGAGGTTTCTCATTTCTGCAACTATACCGCAAAACTTCCTCTCTGTGGCTGCCCACCTTACCTCCTGGTTTCTTGCTATGTTTATTACATCTTAGAGATATTAATTGGAGTCACTCAAATTATATACATGCTTAACACTCTCTTGGTTATGGGGAAGTCCTAGGACTACAGAACTTCATATCTAAGGCACTTGTGATTGAAGCACAAATGGGAATTTTGGGATAATTTCATAACGTTCTAAAGTTCAAGTTGATATAAGAGGAGTTAAGTCCAGTTTCTTCTCCCCTTTGTACGTTCTCTTATCCAGCGAAAGAGTCTTAGTATGTATATCCTCAATGGGCCCCTAAATGCCAACATATTTTAGTTTCAAAGTACATGGGAATTTATATAAACATTTCGCTTTTAAACCACTCATCTGGCACAGTCGAGAGAGTTCAGTTAAAATATTAAATAGAACCAGAGAAAACACAAGAAAACAAAAGAAACACCTGGAAGAACAGGAGAAACAAAAGAGTTTTGAGAGGTAAGTCGTGTTTCATACCTTGGGATGTCTCTAAGAAACTTCTTGTCATAAAGTATGTAAGTGAGGGCAATGAGCAGGGTCACACCAATAACGACGGCATCTAGGGTGTTCAGTAAATCAGAAAAATAATTCTGTCTCCTGGAGCAGGGAGATGGGACAGTGTCAGAGCACAAGTTATCCGACTCATCTTCACGAAGAATTCTATCTTCAGCCCTATTGGTAGTCTCAGGAAGAAGCAGGTGGGTTACCTACACTCACCTGAGATTCTAACTGCTTCCTGGCTCCTGGGCCCCACCCAGTCACCTGCATATAATTCTGTCCCAAGCACATATATTTTGTGGGGTGTGAAGGTCGACTGGAGTTGAGACCTGGCCGTGCAGCTTTTGAGAATTATCACCTATGATAGGGTAGAGGTACCCAAGCTGTTCATGCTTTTTGTAAGTAACCTCAATAAATTCACTAGTTCACTGAAATAAAAAGAACCCTGTCTTAATGTGTTTACAATGCATTGTCAAGACTACTAGACTAAGGGGAAAATATAACATCAATATAAAGTTTTCATGTGGTAAATTTATATTTATGCATCTATCTATCTATCTATCTATCTATCTATCTATCTATCTATCTATAATCTATCTAAAGTGTCAGTTGATAAGAGACAGAAGCAAGTCATTGGCAAGAGGCAAGCACTGCCTTCTCCTTTGTAGGTAATGAAGGAGGACACTACGCACTGCTGGGGAGCAAATGAAGCAAATATGGAATTTAGAGAAACTGGGATTGTGAAACGATAAAAAGAAGAGAATTAATATGGTCTGACTAGGGTGAAAACAGACTTCCTTTCTTCAGACATGATCCCTGGTCTTCTAGAGAAAGTTTCTTCTGATTGTGAGATAGTATCTATTTTTAGATTGATGTTTTCCAATTGTCTTAGTCAGGGTTTCTATTGCTGCAATGAAATACCATGACCAAAAAGTGAGCTGGAGAGGAAAGGATTTATTAGGTTTATACTTCCACTCTGATATTCATCACCAAAGTAAGTCAGGACAAGAACTCAAGCAGGGCAGGAAGCTGGAGGCAGGAACTGATGCAGAGACCATGGAGGGGAGCGGCTTATTTACCAGCTTACTCTTCATGGCTTGCTCAGCATGCTCTCTTATAGAACCCAGGACCACCAGCCCAGGGATGGCACCACCCACAATGGGCTGGGCCCTCCCTCATTGATCACTAATTAAGAAATTATGATGCCCTACAGCTGGATCTCATGGACGCATTTTCTTAATTGAAGTTCCATCCTTTCAAATGACTCTAATTTATGTGCCTGTTTTGTGGTCTGAGTTCCATTAGGGTCCCTTAGAGGATTATTGGTGAGGGATTATTTATAGATGCAGGAGCACCTTACCAATGGCTACACCACTGAAGAAAATGTTGAGAGAGCCCTTTTTAGACTGAGAAACTGGGCAGTGGACAACTGTCATTAGCTCAAAAAGGGGCAACAAGGATAAAGAAAAATCTCTTAGGAAAGGAGAGAAATTACACTCTCAGATGCTCTGAGAATAAAATGAAGCTAGAGAACTTAGTCTCTTAGTCGCCCAGAGAATCCAACCCCAAGACATGGCTCACCCACCCACCTGCTTAGAAAACCAGAAGGCAAAGATCAAGGTCTGTCTACTGTGATGTTGTTGATGGAAAGAACCTGCCTCTAAACTCTTCTCCACTTCACTATAATTAATGTTGTTTTTATTTTTGTTGAAATATGAATTATTTGTGATATATTCTTTAGTGTGTCATCAAATCTAATTTGGAATTCAAGTCAACCAATGTTAACATTTGTACATCACTACGGTAGTTTGAATGTACTTGGCCCCTTAATCTCATAGGGAGGGGCACTATTGGAAGGCAGGGCTTTGTTGGAGTGGGTGTGGCCTTGTTGGAGGAAGTGTGCCACTGTGGGGGCAGGCTTTGAGGTTTCCTATGCTCAGGATACTGCCCAGTGTTTCAGTTGACTTCCTGTTGCCTGCAAGCCAAGATGCAGTCTGTGCTACATCTGCCTGCATGCTGTCATGCTCCCCAACTATGATGTTAATGGACTGAACCTCTGAAGCTGTAAGGGAGCCACCCCAATTAAATGTTTTCTTTATAAGAGTTGCTGGGGTCAGAGTGTCTCTTCACATCAATAAAAATCCTAAAACAGAAGTTGATACCAGGAACTGGGGTATTGTTGTGATAGGCCTGATTTTGTTTGGAGTAATATGGGCTTCGGGAGTTTTGGATAGGAAAGCAGTGAAATGCTTTAAGCACTGCTTAATAGGCCATACTAGTAGAAGCATGGAAGATAGTGGTGTTGAATGTGACTTGATGAACTGTAGAGATCAAGAGGCTTCAGATGAGAAGAATGTTAGTATATGGCCTAAAGACTGGTCTTGTGATACTTTGATGAAGAAAGTGGCTGCCTTTTGCTCTTGTCTGAAGATTTTGCCTGAGGCTAAAGTGAAGAGTTTTGGATTAATTCCACTGGCAGAAGAAATCTCAAAACAGCCTAAAATGGACTCTGTCATGTGGATATTAGTGACCACTCTAATGAAGATTATAATGCAAAGGAATGAGCTGAGCAGGGTAAATTACAAACTGTAAATTTTGAGGAGAAAAAGAGCACCAGAAAGTGGAATGGGGACTGGAGAGATGGCTCAGAGGTTAAGAGCACTGGCTGTTCTTCCAGAGGTCCTCAGTTCAATTCCCAGCAACCACATGGTGGCTCACAACCATCAACAATGAGATCTGGTGCATACAGGCATATTGTATACATAATAAATAAATCTTTAAAAAAGGAAAGTGGAAGGCCGGGCGGTGGTGGCGCATGCCTTTAATCCCAGCACTCGGGAGGCAGAGCCAGGCGGATCTCTGTGAGTTCGAGGCCAGCCTGGGCTACCAAGTGAGCTCCAGGAAAGGCGCAAAGCTACGCAGAGAAACCCTGTCTCGAAAATCCAAAAAAAAAAAAAAAAAAAAAAAAAGGAAAGTGGAATGGAGCTAAGTCTTGTGTTCAAGGAGATAAATGGATTAAGAAATGGAATAAAGGGAGTGGTGACTTTAGGGTGAGATCCCACCTAGCTAAGTTTCCAATTTGTGAAAAGGAACTAAATAAAAGCTTAGAGCCAGGTGTGGTGGGGCACACCTTTAATCCTTGCACTGGAAAGGCAGAGGCTATGGATCTCTAAATTTGAGGCCAGCCTCGTCTAGTGACCCAGCTTCCGGACAGCCAAGCTTAGGCAGGGAAGGACAGAAAGCTGGTGAAGTTGTAATTGAGTGAGGGAGCTATGTTCCAGCCCCAGCAAGCAGCAAAATGTGGCAGCTTCAGCCACATGGTTCTGGCTTTAGAGTTAAGGATAGAAGAAATGGGTTATGGAATTTGCCTCTACAACTAAAGAAAACCTGCTGAGTCCAGGCAAGTTATCAGGGGTGTTGCTGAATGGAGGTATAAAGAGGCCATTTTGTGAAGCTGTAGAGTTGAGCCCTGGATTGCCCTGGAGACCCCAAGATCTTGGAGATGCCAGAGTTGTGAGATGCCTGCCAAGGAGAGCTGCTAACAGGGAGTGGAACCAGCCCAAGAGAGAGAAGTGTGTTGCAGTCAACAAAGCTGAACAGAGTTGGGGATCTAAAGAGCATTTCGACATCAGATATGCAGAGCTTGGAGTTTGCCCAGCTGGGGTTCTGGTCTTGCTTTGGTCCAGGATTTCCTCACTATGCTCCCTTCCTTCCTTACATTTTGGAATGGTAATACATATCCTTTGCCATTATATGTTGGAAGTATGTGATCTATTTTTTTAATATTAATTTAACAGGGGATTACAGGTAAGAGATTGTTCGAATCTCAGAAGAGACTTTGAACTTTGGACTTTTGAACATTGTTGAGACTGTGATAGATTATGGGAACTCTAGAAGTTGGACTAAATAAATTTTGCACTATGATATTGTTATAAGCTTATGGGGGCCAGGGAGTGAAATGTGCTAGTTTGAATATAATTGACCTTCATAATCTCATAGGGTACTATTAGGAAGTGTGGCTTTGTTGGAGTGGTTTTAGCCTTGTGAGAGGAAGTGTGTCACTGCGGGGGCAGGTTTTGAGGTTTCCTATGCTCAGGATACTGCCCAGTGTCTCAGTTGACTTCCTTTTGCCTGCAAGATGTAGGACTCTCAGTTACTCCTCCAGCACCATGTCTGCCTGCATGCTGCCATGCTCCCCACCAGGATGGTATGAGACTGTAACCAAGCCACCCCAATTAAATGTTTTCTTTATAAAAGTTGCCATCCATGATCATGGTGTCTCTGCACAGCAACAAAAACTCTAGACTATCACATACATGTTTCTTTTATTCATGTACATATAGACACAATGGTTGCCTGGTTCATCCTTGACACCCTTTTAAGCTTTAGCAATTGAGAAAATCATCTACAATACATTGTTGTAGAATAAAGGCCCAACAACAGCACTGATAAAGCTCCTCTCCATAAAACTGGTTTTCTATGACTGCTTTTCTGTGGAACGTACCTATAAGGAGAATCATTTTGATGAAGAAGGACCCATTTGGTTGAGCTGACCTGACAAGTCTTACGGGATACTTTTCATATCGCTGTAAAAATGGCTTTATGCTTTAAAAAGGAAAAAAAAAAATCAGAATCACACTTACCCTTCTACATACACTCGAAGGAGAACATCCACGAGGAAGAACAAAGCAATAGCAAAAGAAAGTGAGCGGTATCCCAAAGGAATATAAAAATTGCTGTTGTAGAGATGTAGATCTATAGCCATAAGGAATATGTCCAGAAAGATCAGCATAATTCCAAATATTCTAAAATGAATAAACAAAGAGAGCAGAGGTATTGCCTCCATAGTCACAACATTAAAGCCAACGCTCAGATGCCCACCCACCCCTACTCCTCACCCCCACCCCCGCAAATTTATAGCTAAACCGTCCTGTGGCAGAAAGAACAATCCTGCTTCAGAATCCGAAGAAAATGTTCAGCTTTTCACCCAATAAAAGCAGTGGCTCGTATATCAGATCTGCACCAAGCCCCTCCCCACTTCCTACAGCAGGGAGACTGCTACTTTAGCACGCCAACCTAGAACCACAAATCTAAATAAAAGTCACATGCTTCTTGGTGTGAATGCTTTAAATACTCAAAATTCATAAGGTTTTTTTTTAAAAAACAAAATTCTCACAATAAATGAAGTAACATTAATCCAAATAAGTTTAAGATTGTAGCAACAAAAAGAAGTGGAAGCATGAATAACATATTCCTTTTAAAAACGCTTTAACCAGTAAATACACGATTATATATTCATAGGTTCACACATGGATCCTGCACACAGGACAGATACATGAAAAAGAATTCAATTCCATAAATATTGCTTGTATATTTATTAATTAAATATTAATTGAACTCTTAAAGACTCCCCAAGCCTTTCTTGCACAGTCTCAAAAAACTCCTTATAAATTGATTATTTTCCTGAACTACAAAGATGAATCAACTCAGCTTTAAAGTGTATTTTTAAACAACTACTGATTCAATTAAAATATTACTGAGGTTGGGGATTTAGCTCAGTGGTAGAGCGCTTGCCTAGCAAGCGCAAGGCCCTGGGTTTGATCCTCAGCTCTGGGGGAAAAATATTACTAATTTGCTAGGTGATAGTGGCACATGCCTTTAATCTCAGCACTCGGGAGGCAGAGCCAGGCGGATCTCTGTGAGTTCAAGGCCAGCCTGATCTACAGAGCAAGATCCAGGACAGGCACCAAAAACTACACAGAGAAAGCCTGTCTCAAAAAAACAAAACAAAAAAAAATTAAAAATATTATTAACTTGGGAGTTAGCAAGACAGTTCAGTAGTAAAACACCTGCCACTCAAGCGTGAAGACTCAAGGTTCATCCCCGGTAGGAACACAAAGGCAGGGGACAGGACAGTGCAGCACCTGCAATCCCAGCCCCAGGGAGGTAGATACATTAGAATCCCGGGAACTCACCGGCCAGTCAGCCTGGCCTAAGTGAGCACCCTGTACAATGAGAGATCCTATTTTTAAAAAAACAATAAGATAACAAAACATTGAAGAAGATACCCAACATTGAGTTGTGGACACACACACGGGGACATACACACACACACCCCTGCACAAATAGGTACAACACCATACACATACAATAATGATTTTAAAGGAAGCAATTACATTGTATAAATTTTAATAATCATGTAGAATAGAAATCCAATTAAGTAGTAAAATATTTCTGGAATTGGGTAATTTGTAGTGTATAAAGCATTTACTAGAACATTTAGTCTGTAATTAAAGAATTTGAAAATGTATGCTTTCTTATTTTTACATTTATGGGTAGAAAAATACCAATATGCCACTATTTAGATTTGAGCAAAGGTTGTTTCTCTGTACATCTTACTGTTCAGTCTTAACTAACCCTCTAAGACAGATGAGATCACATCAAATGTGGATACGTGAGCTAATTTGAACGTACTTTCATTTCATTCTCTCTTGCCTTTTTGGGGTCCTTTCTCATTAAACTTTAAAAATTAAATGTCATAAACATTTAACTACTTCCACTTAAAGACCCTCACATACCTGAAGGTGACTGATGACACCAGGTAATGCACCATTTTCGTGAAGATGGTGCTGCAAAAGTTAGTAAAATTAAGTCAATCACATATGAGTTTAGCCAAACAAAATCCCCTTATAAGTATGAATTTTAAAGAAAAGTTCTCATAAGACACACACCAAAATGTTCTGTGCTAGTAATTGAAATGTTTATGCTTTTGCTTTTTTGTGTTCTTATCTAGAATATATGTGACCATTAAGCTTGGGACCAACCAAAGAAAGCATCATGGTATGGAGATGGAAAAGGGTGGTTTTTTAAAAAAGTGTTCTGATGTCAGCTCTTCTATTAGCAAATTAGGATCTCGGGCAAGTCATCAAGCTTGGAGATACCTCAGTGTCTTAGCAACAAAATTATGGATTTCTTTTTAAAGATATAAACTAAAGGAGCACTCTCAAACTGTTTCTGCAAAGCCAATATTTTTCTAATACCCAAGCCAGGTAAAGATACAACAAATCTATAGGTAAATATTCCTTATAAACATAGATACAAAAATCCTCAGTAAAATACTAGCACACTAAATAGAAACACATATTTACAAAATCATTCTCCAGGATAAAATTGACTTAATCCTGGAAATTCAGTGTTGGTTCAACATACACAAGTCAATAAAGATAGTAAATCATACAGATAACTTGAGAAAAATCACATGATTATTTCAAGAGATGTAAAAACAGCCTTTGGAAAAATCCAACATGCTTCATAATAAAAACCCTAGAGACACAGAACTGGAGGTGTCGCTCACAGACACATTGTCCTAAATGAAGAAGAACCCAAAGCAATTTCATTAAAATCAGGATGACACAGGGCTGCAATTATCCCCACAATACAGTGCTGGAAGCGCTAGCCACAACAATAAGGCAGGAAAAGGAAATTACAGGTCTACAAACAAGAAGTCAACTTCTCCTTATTTGCAGATGATATGATATTGTACAGAGATCCCAAAATTCCACTAGAAAACTGCTAGAAATAATGAATAGTTTCAGCAAAGTGGATGGTCCACAGTCAGCTCACAAAAAGCAATAGCTTTTCTATACATCACAACACACATACAAAGACAGAGATCATGGACACACCCTGATTTACAACAGTATCGAAGACAATAAAATATCTTGGAATAAACCTAACCAAGGAGGTGAAAGACTTCTACATTTTCAAATCTCTGAAGAAAGCGATTTCTAAAGACACCAGAAAATGGAAAGATACCCCATGTTCATGGATTCATAGCACTGATCCTACCAAAAACAATTTACGGATTTAATTCAGGCTCAATCAAAATCCCCATCTCATTCTTCACAGAAATAGAGAAGATTATATGGAACCAGAAAAGAACCTGAACAGCCAAAGCAGTCCTGAGCAATATATATTGGAGGGGTTGACATTTCAGACCTCAAGATATATTATAATAAAGCAATAATAAAACCAATATGACACGTCACAAAAATAAACATGTATATTAGTGGAACAAAATCAAAGGGTCAAGTATGTGCAATTACAGCTTTTTCATATCTGACAAAGAGGCAAAAACACACACAGGAGTAAAAACCACATTTTTAACCAATGGCACTGAGAAACCTGGACATCCACATGCAGAAGACTGAAATTAGACCTGTATCTATTACCCAAAATTAGATGCAAGTGGATCAAAGACCTCAATTTGAAACCTGAAAACACTAAAACTGCTAGAAGAAAACATCCAGGTGCAGGAAAGAAATTTCTGAACAGGACTCCATTCGCTAAGGAATTAAGGCCAGAACTGATGAGTGGTACACCTTGTAAAAAGAAAACCCTTCTGTGCAGCTAAGGAAATAATTATTTGAGTGAAGAGAAAGCCTATGGGATGTGAGACAATCTTTGTCAGGTATACATCTGATAATCAATATTTAGAAGATACAAAGAACTCAAAAAAATAAGAAGTCCAGGAAAAATAAATGATCCAATTAAAAATTAATTATATAATGAAAAAGAATAGGCTAGGAATCTGAACAGAGTTCTCAATAAAGGAAATAAAAATGGCTTAAAATACTCAGAGTGTTTATCATCCTTAGCAAACAGGGAAATGCAAAATCAAACAACTTGAAGGTGTCATCTCCCTGCAGTCAGAAGAGCTGTAATCACAACACAGCTGATAACAAATGCTGAGGAGGGTGTAAAGAAAGAAGACCCTCCTCAACTGTTGGGAGGAATGCAAGTTTGTGCAGTCATCCTGGAAATCAGTATGGAAAATCCTCAAAAATATCTCTAAAAATCTGTCCTATGACCCAGCTATACCACTCCTGGGCATATGCCCAAAGGACTTACCATCCTACTCCAAAGACACGTTCAACCATGTTCATTGTTGTTTTACTCACAATAGCTAGGAAATGGAAACAACCTAAATGTCCTTTAGCAGATGAGTGCATAATGAAAATGGGATACATTTGCACAATGAAATACTATTTATCTGTAAAGAAAAATGCAGTCATGAGCTTTGCAGGTAGACGGATGGAACTAGAAAGAAGGAACCCAGACTCAGAAAGACAAATACTACATGTTCTCTCTCCCCTGCAGTTCCTAGCTCCAAACCTTCAGAGGTGGGTATACAACAAGGAGTAAACACAGAAATTAGGAAATGTAAAGGAACCATAGGTGGAGGAGGAATTGAGGGGAGAACAGCAGGATGCAGGTGATAGGAAGCTTGTTTGTTTGTTTGCTTGTTTTTCCAGACAGGACTTCTCTGTGTAGTTTTGGTACCTGTCTTGGATCTTGCTTTGTAGACCAGGCTGGCCTGGAACTCACAGAGGTCTGCCTGGCTCTGCCTCCCGAGTGCTGGGATTAAAGGCGTGTGCCACCGCCACCCGGCCAATATGAAGCTTTTATACTTCAACTAAGCTCACTTTCTTGGAGTGGAGTAAAAAGGAAATGCTGGCTTTGCTCTGTTTGCCTGAATTTTACCACAGCCCTGACAAGTCCATCATAGAAAATGTTTACCTAACATGCAGAGTTTAATAATGTGATAGTGCGACCTCTTTGGAATGATGGTCCATGATTTTTTAGAAGTTATTTAAAATGAAAAGTCTAGGTACTTGGAAGACTTATTTGTATTCATTAGTTAGACCTTTGTTTTCCCTGTAACATTTGAACACCACCAATTACAACATTGACCAACTAATATTATTTCTGGTGGTCCTTATACCATCTGCAACACTGATAGAAGCCGATAAATGATTATCCAGTTGGACAGAATCCTCAATATATCTATAATTCATATACAAGTGATTTAAGAACACATTGTTTTGTTATAGAGAACACATATAAATGCTATTAGATTTGTGCAATAGGAAGTATCCCAAGTAATATTATTCAGAAATAAATTTAAAAAGTTATAAAATCTCAGTGAGTGTGAAGAGGTCCTTTAATACCAAAATTTGTTCCTTTTCACTACCATTTCTCATGGACAAAAATCTATAAACTGGGAATCAGAAGATACCCAGGAAAAATTATAAAAGACCAATGTTAAAGAATAAATAGAATGCTACAATTCTCTTTAAGGAAATGTTGTAATAAAGTCACTACCAAGGAACAACATTATCAATATTTGAACTAGGAAAATTGTTTGAAAGTAGACAAAAATGTTTTTCCACCCATTGTACGTGTCTATAAACTCAATTGGTTTGTCTATAAATTCAGTTGGTTATTATTGTGTTATTTTCCACATTCCTCTATTATTATTTTTGCCACAGACAAGAGATCCATTCTTCCCCATCCTTCAAATATCAAACTCACTTACCAGTATGACTTGTGAATATCAATATCTTCATCATCATCACCATAGAACTTGGAGACCCAGTCTAATTTGCTTTAGCACCAACAAATGCAAAGATACATCATTAGAGATTGCTACATTTAACAGTAATATGAAGAAGTTATTTGAGCTAGAATCCCTTGAATCCATAGAGTTTTTGAAAATTTTTAGAATCATTGTTCAGATAACTGTTTGTCCATGGACAATTCCAAGACTTAATTTTATGAATTTCTCTCTTCTCTTGGTCTGTGTCTCACTTTCTCTCTGCCCAAAGACAAATATATTTCAGCAATCTTTAAAGACATCATCATTGCAACATGAAATATATCAATCTTTTAGCAAAGCAGTCAAAGACTACTGATGTCATTGCATTCAAGTCAGTACCAAAGATTTAAAATACTCATCTAAGAGCTGAGTGAATTCAAAGACCTATTTTGGGTTGAAATATGCACAATTGCCCTATAGTTTATAAAGATGTTAAACACTTAGAACTTATATGCCTATTGGTTGTCTGGAAACTGATACATAATTTTACCTAAATTAACCCTTCTATACTATAAAGATGACTTGTAGCCTTGTAAAACAGCCTAATGAATCAGGATTAAAGTGCAATTTTTCATTACTACATCTAAACCCAACTGTACTACCATTTTGGAGGTTACATTTATTTCAAAATCCAGCTTGAAAGTGTAGGTTAGTCAAAAATGTTGCTCTTTCTAATTTCATGATTTGCAAATCCTCCCACCACTCTGCGGTTTTCATACACCATGGACAGTTTTCTTGCCCTTGGATAGTATTAAAATAACTAAAGGTCTAAGAAAAGGACTGCACTGCGATAATGGCTCTGGGTTTGGGGCACCAGCATCATGTAGAGCCAGGGCTCTGGAATGTGAGGGACAGACACACAGCTTTAAGGTCTATTAATTTGGTTCTTTTCTGCTGAGGGTTCCACTTTCTTCCCACTTACCTGTCATCCCTTCTTGCTCCAAATAGGACTTTTCTCTCTCTCTCATTGTAGTGGTGGCCCACAGGTGGCCAACAGATTAAGAGTTCAAAGCACTCTTCTAAGTATTTCCCCTTACATTCAACTAAGACAGAAAAGGACTTACTATGGCAAGAAGACATTAAAAAGTAACATCACAATCTATATTGTCCCTGATGCTCCTAATGAACTCCACAAGTCTCCGTATCTTTCTCTTATGTGTATCCCAATAAATTGAAATATGTATAAATAGATATTTACATACACACAGATGTATAATACACATAAATACATATTTTTAGATCTTACTATTTGTCAATGTCTCCTTCCTGGATTTCTGACGTTGCATCAGATGAGGCAGTTCTAAAATAGTTTTAAAAAACATATAGTCAGATCCCACATGATTTTCTAAAATTGATTTTTTGTTCAAATTAGCTATAATTACTGTTTGACATTCATAAACTTGTTAACTCTTAATAATTTAATGGAAAAGATTAACATTTAATATATCAAAAATGACAAAGGTTTAAGCACTGTTCTTTCAAATGGAAACTAACCATTTTGTATAACAGTATTTCATAGTTGGATTCACTTTAGGGTTCAATTTTGAGGTCCATTTTCACTAATATGCATTACTGATGTTCTATACAGAGTTACAGAATGCGTTTAACATGTCCATCCAACCTCCATTCATTCACCCACTTTCCTCAACACGGTGTCATCTAGTTCCTTTCACTTTACTGGATGTGCAAGAATTTCACTCTTTTGGGCTGAACAATATTCCACTCTGTCCATATATTGTGTTTTCTTCACTCACTCATCTCTTGGTAGACATGTAGGCTTGATGGATATCTTGGCTATTGAGAATAGAGCAGCAATACACATGGATATGCAAATATCTTCATTATATGTTGACTTTATTTCCTCTGAGTCTATGCCAAGGGATTTCTTCAGATTTTTTGCCATTTTTAAACTGATGTTACTGGTGTTATTTCTTGGATATTTTATATATTCTCAGTATTGATATCTGTCAATACTGAGACACTGTGCCTTCACTCTGTTTTTTCATTATTGTGTGTGTGTGTGTGTGTGTGTGTGTGTACATGTCACAGCCTGAGTGGAGATCAGAAAACAACTTGCATGAAGAAGTTCTCTTCTTTAACCATGGGGAGCTTAGGTTTGGCAATTGTGCCTTTACCTGCTGGCAATCTTGCCCATTCTAGAAGCTTATCATTTTTATGTAATCTTTGTCAAATTTCATGTTTGTTTCTTGTGCTTTGGTGGTCTTATACAGATAATCATAACCTGTACCACTATCATATAATGTTTCACTCTGATAGTCTTTGAGTTTCTGGCCTTGATTAAAGTGCTTGCTACATTTTGAGTTGATTTTTGTGCAGGGTGAGAGATAGGGATCTAGTCTCAATCTTCAGCATGTGGATATCCAGATTTCCCAGAACGATTTGTTGGAGAGGCTGTTCTTATTCCAAAGTTTTGTTTCTGGCACCTTTGTTGAGAATCAGCTAGCTATAGACATGTGGGTTGTCACTGTTTTTTTACTCTGTTCCACTGGTCTATGTGCTATGTTATGCCAACACTATGCTGCATTACTGTGGCTTTGTCCTGTGTCTTGGAACCAGGTACTACAGAACGCCTCTAGCTCTGCTCTTTGTGCTTAAGCCCTTTAGGATCTTTTGTGCTTCCATGCTTATTTCAGGCTCACCTTTTTAATTTTGCAAAGAATGTCATTGTCATTTTACAAATGTTGTACCGATCAGGAACCTACTTTAGTCCTTAGGTACACATCTGTCTTTTGGCTACCTTCTTTTATGAGTCCGTGCATCCACCATTGATGGGTATTTCACAAATTGTAGTTGTTTCTGTCCCTCAGATATGGCAGTAAGGAGAGCCTTTCAAAATGATGGTAGCTGTGGCTTGTGGCACCAGCCTCATGTGGGAAGAGCTCAGAAGAGTGAAGGACACAGCTCTGGTTTTGTAGCTTCTTTTTCATTGTTCGAGAACGCCTCTGCTCCCTGCTCAACGTTACCTCCTTTTTACGCCTAAATGGATATTTCTCTGCTCTTGGTCTATTCCACTCTTCTGTCACACACAGGCATTCTAATATTTTCTGCGGGTTTTGGCTGCTAGTAACTAAGAGTGAAGACTCTGAATCAGAGGGTTCCCGCTGTGGTATAGTCTTCTTCTTTGTGCCACAATTAAAGGCACAAAGAATGCTGTATACAGAAGCTCACCCTGACAGAACATGAGAGCACACAAAGAGCTGTGTCCCCTTGCATGGTCCTGACAGTACACACTCCAGTCTCAAACTCTGTGTGTTACTCGGGAAGGATTGGTATACACAGAGAGAAGTGCAGAGAAAGAGGTATCAATATATTTATATCTTACAGCACACTGGTGGACACAGTGACAGTGGAGCACACGGTCTTCAGTTCACTCGAGAGTGTGCTAAAGGATAAAAAAAAAAACAAAACCAAAAAACTCAAATGAGTTCAAGTTAATTACAACCTGATGATTATAACTGTCCTTCAACCTGTTCAATTTTGAACCTTCAGATTTTTTCACATATAGGGCTGGTGCTGTAGTGCAGTGGGAAATGTGCCAGCCTAATACGTGCAAAGGCCCTAGCCAGGCAACCAAACAAAACTTCACATGTAATTCAGCCAATTACAGTCTAAGACATCATATGCCCTTAAATGATGTTTCACATTTTAATAAATACTTCAATCTTGTTTAAGGAGGGAAGAAGTTGGATGTTGTGGCATTACTGCTACAATTCCAGCTTTTGAGAAGCTAGAGGAAGAGTATCACAAGTTCAAATTCAGCCTGGGCGACATAACAAGACATCTCAAAAAACAAAACAAAACAAAAAAAACACAAACAAACAAAAAACAGAAAGGGGAAAGTAAGTAACATTCTTGCCACTGAAGCTGAACGAATATGTGAAAATTATGGTAGAATTTTCGTAAAAATCTGGTTCAGTGTGTAAAAGCTGATCCACCTTGTCACATCTGATACCTTGTTTCCTAAGTGCTTCTTTTAACCTTCTTACCTCCCTCAGCTGTCTTTCCTGCACCAGAAAGCATCTCATAGGTATGAGTTTAAGTTCCTCAATGTATGATGTGTTTGGTTTGGAGGTACCTGCTTCATCTAGGAGCTGAGGTCTGAGGGTGATGAACACATCAAGAGTTCATTGTTTTTGTTCTCTCCCTCCAAGGGCTCCTCTGCTTCCTGTTCCCTGCTATCCCATCACTTCAAACAGGATCTCGGCTTTCTTACTCAGGGTAATAAAATCTAACACACAGAAAGGTGGAAATTTTCCTAATTGTTTCAGCTGGTGGTTACTTAGAGTGTTAAACCCACCGTGGGGTGTAAAAAGCATTGCTTTATGAGATGTACCTCTTTTATCCAAATTGGTCCCAAATGATAGAAAGGTCCATGTGTATGCTAGAGGAACCACTTCTGTGAGCCTCTAAATCTTATGTCTTTCCCTGCTTCTGTGTGTATATGTATAAAGGTGCATCTGTTGCTGTGTATACATGAAAATACAAATAGCACATATTTATATCGGTATATTTTCCATTATTCATTGCTAAAATGCATTTTGTTAACATATTAGTGTATATCTCACAGTTCACTGGCAGATCCTTTACCACGTAGTGACTCAGGCTCATTCTGGGAAAGGCTAGAAGATTTAAAAAAAACACATAGTCAGATGCCATGTGGTTTCCAAGATATAACTTTCTGGCTCAAATTCTCTTAAATTATTCTGAACCCTATGAAGCACCTAACGTTTACCCACATGGCACTGTTACTTGAAAACTTCCATATACTCTTCCTACAAACCACAAACTGCCAGTGGGACCCCACTGCTGAAGACAACACCTACACAAATCATTGAACACGGAGAAGTCAAGCTGGTGCCTCCACAGAGCCTCCCCCCACCCCCCATGCTAGCCTCTTTGGTGCAGGAAGGTACTCTGCACGCTACCAAAGGAGAAATGTAAACACCAACCCCACTGCTTTGATTTATAGAGTATATGTTTAATTATTTTTGCAGTTCTGGGGATGAGATAAAAGGCCTTGCACATCTGAGGCAAAGCTTCTATCCAAGGAAATGTCACACTTGGAGAGTTAGAACCACTGAGCTCTGAAGACAGGGTAAGATCCAGGATCTTTTAGCCTGTTCTAATATGCTATGGGGGCATAGGCTCCCAGCCCATTGCTGCCCCCTCCTGGCTATAAAGAGGATCCCTTCTATTTGTGACCAGCACCTTTTACATAATAATAACTAAAGATGACAAGCACCAGACAAGACCCTCTCTCTGACTTGTTATCCTTTTCTACATGATTCAAAAGACAAAGAGTATTTATGAGAAAACATTAGAAATAGTTTTAAAGGGAACTTGTAATAATATGGATGCTCCTGACTATGAATAACACAGATATCAATCTCTGTGTATGTGTGTATGCAAGCACGTGTGTATATACACACACATATAAACTCGCACATATACATACACATATATATCTTCTTATTCATTTATATCTTACCTTTCTTTCATGATTTCATTTGAGGAATATGGTTCATACATGGATGTACTAAAGGTTAAAAACAGACATAGTAAGGCAAGATGAGATATCTTAGAGTTAACTATTTGGAATATAATATGATACTTTCCTTAGAAATTATGCTTTACGTGATTATAATTAGTAAAAATACAAATCAGTAATTCAAGATTAAAATAGTTTTATTTTTTTCTGTTAAACCTGACATAATATTAGCTACTATTAGTGGTGCAATTTGCTTATCTGACCGTGAGATATGATCAGGGAGCTACAGACCATGCAATGATGGTCTGAGGTTTAGAGGACTGTCTTTGACTGGGGGCGGAGATCTGGAGGGAAATGGACACATTCAACTTTCATTAGCTCCATTTTTCACACTGAGAGCTGGATTGCTTCCTGTCACTGCTAATGTCCTTCTGTGGAAAGAGAGTTTTCTTCTCTCTTGCTCAACTCAAAATACCAATCTCTCATTTGTTTTTTGTGTCTCTGAATATATGTTTGCTGCGTGTGTATTTTCTTTATTCGCTCACAACACAGACTTTTCCTTGGTGATTGCATCATAGATAAATTTATCACCTCATTATGTGAGAGTCGAAAGTAAACTATCATGAAAACTATATAAGTTCACAGACCCTTTTAAATTCAGTTAGCTATGATCCCCTCTAATAACATCTAAATTGGTTGAGCCCTGAGCCTCCCTCTCATCTAGACCTGAAGGAGTATCCTGATCATACTCTAGACTCCTTTCAACCAACTTGGTAAAAAAGACAGTTACCCACAGATGCAGACTTAGATACAGTGCCAAATATACTCTGTACTGTCCAGAATAATATGCAGAATGGATTTTGCAAAACTGAACCTTCCCTTTTTCCTAGTTCTATGCTTTTTGTGTATCATGTGTGTGCATATTCATGGAAGCACGTGTCCTTATGTAAGTGTTTACATATAGGTGTGTGCGTGCTGTCTTAAATTAACTTGTAACTTGATTTTCACAATTCATTCATGTGTGACCTAGAGTATTCAAAAGTATAGTCAGATACCAGGTATGAGTATAAATAACTTCTGGAATCAAATAATTACATTAATTCTATGAGTTCTGGGTCATGAATTGATTGAGTTTTAAATATTTATGTATATCACTAATTCAATTTGGCATTTTTATATTAGAAAAGATGCTATCTATAGATAGTGGCAATGAATCTCCTGGGATTGTGTAAATAGTAATTCACCTATAGTAATTTAAGTAACCAGTATCTTAATTCCAGCACATAACAGGTTTTTGGGTGGGATTTATTTCAAACTCAGCTACAGCTTAAAGACACTTGTTCTTCCGACCAGTTTCAAGTCGTCCTTGGTTTCACTTCTTGTGAAAATATGAGGTGAGAATGAAGCAGCTGTGGACCTGTGGGAGGGGCTCCGTCCAGCGTGGTGATGGGCGGGGTTTAGGGTGCCAGTCTTCCATATCGGCAGTGCTCTGGGTGGGCGGCGTATCTGAGGTCCCTTACCTCTCCTCATTTTGGCCGAAGGCTCTTCCATGCCATGACCCCATCTTCTGCCGTTCCTCCTTGACTTCTTTTCTTTTCATCTAACCCAGCCGACTGTCATACACAAGCATACTGGAAAGTTCCTTAGGGTTTAGTGGGTGGTTGCTCAGACTTGCAACCAACTTAAGAGGTGAGAGGAAGGACTTAGTGACCAAGTCTGCCCTTCTCCGTGGATTTGTGAGGAATAAATTTAGGTTTATGTGTCTGTCTGCGTGTCTTTGGCACACTGAAGTCTCACATCTTTTTTTTTTTTTTTTTTTTTTTTTTTTTTTTTTTTTTGGTTTTTCGAGACAGGGTTTCTCTGTGTAGCTTTGCGCCTTTCCTGGAGCTCACTTGGTAGCCCAGGCTGGCCTCGAACTCACAGAGATCCGCCTGGCTCTGCCTCCCGAGTGCTGGGATTAAAGGCGTGCGCCACCAACGCCCGGCCGAAGTCTCACATCTTATCGACAGCTTCTCACCATGTACTAACTCATCCACAGAGGTGCTATAGGATTTAGAGAGACACATGGTGAATACCATGTGACTTCCTAGACTTCACAAATTACCTCTCCTAACACAATTAGTTATTCTGAAGCTTGTGTATCACTTTTCCACCAAAATGAATTTATGTATTTGAAATAGACCTACCTTGCCTGGTAAAAAGCTCAGCAAGATTTTTGTCTGGTGTTTAGTCAAGGGTCAGCTTTCTGTTTTCAGGGTTTTTTGTTTGTTTGTTTGTTTTATCAACTGCAAATGCAAATTCAGTTTCTAGGTACAAATCCCTTCTTCCTTATCCAACGATCTCCTTACTATTGCCCCCATAGAAGCTTTTCTACCCTGTGTAAGTTCCAGTACAGGCTTGTGCTGGGGGCTCTGAGCAATGGCGAGGTAGGTTTGTTTTGGGGTCCCTACTTCAGCACTGTGGAAGAGTTCTAAAGGCTGATGGATTCTTCCAGAACTACTAGCTGTGTTCTTGGCCAAAGGTCCCTCTGCTCCTTCCTATCATTCCTTCTTCCTGCCTCCAATTAGAATCTCTCTAGCCTTCACCCACTGTACCATACATAAAAGGTCTGAGTGTCCTACACATCTGACTGCCACAAAGACAGAAGGACAATACACCGATGGGGAGAATCATCCTTCTGTGAGTGATTCTCTTTTATTCAACCTGAACCAAATTAAAAAGACTGTTCCCTACAAATACACCAGGAAGAACATTTAGAAACAGTTCAAAGACTCTCTGTTCTGCCACGGATGCTCCTCGGAGTGCAGCTCCCCAGTTCCAACCTCTTCCCTCTATCAGTTTTATGCTTGGGTTTGTGTGTTCAAGCATATCGCAGAAGTGTGAACACATTAATACATTTATATGTCTTCATTTATATTTTATAACTCGCTATGAAATTGGTAATTCCATCAAATGTCATTGATAGCAAAGTATCTGAACCTAGGCTAAAGGAATATGAAAATACATGATCATACATGAATTGTAAGTCTAAGCTTTATTTTACATTAAAAATTTTACATATAAATCTACAATTATATTTTACATAATAACAATTGTTCTATAACCTAATTACCAATATTGAAATATTCATGTATGTGTCATGAATTTAAACATGGGATTTATTTTTTTTAATATAAGGCTTTATATGCCAGTGCTGAATGCCTCAAATCTGTAGAAATGGAAAAGAATCCAAAGAGAAGCAACCATTACTTTACTCTTAAAATGTAATAGCCTTTCTTAGTTGTACTTATCTCGGATATTAGCTGCAGGTTATAAGGAAACCCCCTTCTTGTCTCAATTTATGATTCTCAAGAGCCTTTATCACATCATTACTTCCATCAATCATGCTGTCTTTCTTGTATGGGATGTGGTCAAGTCCCTGCTGTTCTGACAGAGGGGCTCCCTGCAGAATGATGGGGGAGGGCTGGAGCACTGGTCCATGTGGCGGCAGCTGGAGGGTGAGGATGCTTCTGGTCTCCATATCCTGTATTTCTTCTCTTCTGCTAAAAGCCCCACACCTCCCTCTATTCTCATTCTTTCTCTTTTCTCCCGATCAGATTCTCTCCTTTCCTGGCCCACACTAGTCTAGTATCTTATAGGAACTCTGAACACTTCCTAAGGGATTGGCTGATTGTAGGGAGCTGCTATTCAAAGATGGCACTGGCTTCCTGGTAGCCTAGCTGTAAACAACTCCATATTTGGCTATGATGCACGAGTATGGTAATCGACCTTATGTCCTCAGCCTATCCCGTGGCTCCCTGTGCTTGCATTCTGGCGGGACCCAATCACAGTACGGCACGTTTGCCTGATTCCCTATATAAGCAGCTGCAGTTTAGTCCTCGGGGCCCCTCACCTCCCGCTCTCCCTTAACTAAGAGGTGCTCCAATAAAGTGTGATCTGAGAAGAATCCTCGCATGGTGGGTGGTCGTTCTTCCTCGCTGATCGAGGAGTGTGCCGCAACTGGTGCCGAAACCCGGGAAGGAAACTTCGGACACCACTGGTGCCGAAACCCGGGAAGGAAACTTCGGACACCAACTGGTGCCGAAAAGAACCGACACACTGGCGAACGGAAAACTTCGGACACCAACTGGTGCCGAAACCTGGGACGGAAACTTCGGACACCAGGTGAGGGGTCGAAGAGGATTCAGAACTCAACACATGGAGCGGTGACGTCGGTAAGTTCGCCAGGAACGGCGACGACATCGGTAAAGTTCTCCAGGTATGCTGATTGCTGAGATTAATCCGTTTGTGTTTGCTCTTGTGTTCATTCTTATGGTACATGCATGTCTTAAGGAAGGACGTAATGTGGAAATCATGAGAGAGGGACGCAAGGCATTAATTAAGCACCAGGATAGTCTATCAGAGTCAGACTCTAAAGGGGAGAACTTAAGTAGGCCTAAAAAGAAGAAAGAAAAGAAGAAAAGGAAAATAAAGAAAATAAGCCAGAAAAGGAAGGAAATTCAGAAAAGAAAGGGAATCCTTTATATCCAGTATTAGACGATGAGTTAGACCCTGATGAGGAGGAGGATTTAGAGAAAGCCACCGCTGAATATGAGGAAGAGAAATACGGGTGGCGGTGGCGGCCTCCTCCTTATAATGTTTCTGCTGGGGTGAATGTGGAACCAACGGCGCCTTCAGGACCACATCCACCCCCGGCAACACCTTCATATCTGCAAACAGGTGGAGGTTGTCATTTTATCAGGAGAGACACCTGGGTGCGGCTAGCGTCCGCGTTTCCAGTCTTTGAAGATCCGCAAACAACAGATATCATGAACCTGTGCCTTATAAACAATTAAAAGACCTGGTAGAGGCTGCTCGAGCCTACGGAGTAACAGCCAGTTATACCTTAACATTATTGACTAGGCTCATTACTCAGGCTATGACTCCAACAGATTGGTTCAAAATAGCCAGAGCATGTTTAACTACAGGACAGTATCTGGATTTCAAATCTATAGTTACAGATAGAGCCCAGGTACAAGCTAGAATTAATCTTCAGAATAATCGACCACAGTGGACGGCTGACATGCTACTGGGTCAAGGACAATGGACCGTAAGTCAGACGGCATATCCTATTGAAATTTATCAACAGATAAATGAGATTTATTCTAAAGCTTGGAAATCATTACCAAATAAAGGAGAAGTATCAGGGAATTTGACTAAGATCATTCAGGGACCGAATGAACCTTTTTCAGATTTTGTAGCTAGAATGATGGAGGCAGCAGGAAAGATATTTGGTGATGGAGAAACAGCTATGCCTCTGGTTCAACAATTAGTATATGAGCAAAGTACAAAACAATGTCGAAGAGCCATTACCCCGTGGAAAGGAAAGGGATTAGAAGCTTGGCTAAAAGCCTGTCGGGAAATTGGGGGACCGCTAAGTAATGCTGGCCTAGCGGCAGCAGTCCTTGCAACCACACAAGCTGCACAAGGGAGAATTCTAATCATTCTCAGAGAGGTTATGGGGAATCCTTGTGCTGGCTGGGGGCCAGGTGCTAGGCATCACCTTTGCAGTGGAGGTTCAAACTGCTGCAGCTGGTCCCTGTCTCCAGAGATGCAGGCTTGGCCATTTCAGCCTCTTCAGGTGGAAGGAGTTAATGGCTCCAAACCATCCTTCATACCTCTACTTCCCTAAATGCACAGTTGAAAGGTGGCCTTATAGTGCTTAACCAGTGCATTGACTTGGTACAAGAACAAGTTGACATCCTTTGGCAGCTGGTCCAACTGGGCTGTGAGTGGAGAATGCCTGGTTTGTGTGTCACTAGTGTGCAATTCCAAAATGGTTCCTGAGCAGCGAATTTGTCTAAACAATTGTCTAGTTATCGGAAATTGGTCCAGAGAATTTGAAGAGACCTTGGAGAAACAGAGTGGCGGTGGTGAACATCAACTCCACACGAGTGGACATCAGCGTGGCAGAGGGACTGTCCTCCTGGATTGCTTCTACCTTTTCCCTGTTTAGAATGGGTGGGGGTAGGGTATATTTTGGCATGCTGCCTTGGAGGATGCGTGTTTTGTCTGTGGTTGGTCTGCCGTTTGCGAGCACGTACTAAAAAAGGACAAGGTCATTATCACTAAAGCATTAGCCGCTTTGGAGTGCGGCTCCTCCCCCCAGATCTGGCTTTACCTAATATCCACACAGCCTTTGCACCCCCAGGACTGGTTAGTCCATTGCACTCGGGAAGGTGTGTGGACAATTTTTGCACACATAGCCTTTGCATCCCTGGGACTGGCAGTCCATTGCACTCGGGAAGGTATGTGGACAGCTTTCACATACTTGTATTGAGCACAGGATGCCAGGCTCGTGCACTGCACTTGAAGTGTAGGACATTTTCCTTCCTTCAAGGAGAGCAAGTCTGACTGCATATGGAGTCACATAGCCTTTGCACCCTTAGGACTGGTTAGTCCATTGCACTTGGGAAGGTATGTGGACAATTGTTACATGCATAGCCTTTGCACCCCAGGGACTGGTTAGTCCATTGCACACTGGAAGGTATGTGGACAATTGTTACATGCATAGCCTTTGCACCCCAGGGACTGGTTGGTCCATTGCACTCGGGAAGGTATGCAGGCAATTATGCACAGTTAACTCATCCTCGATCGGTCAACACATCATGAGGTGGGGACCTGATTGGATGGAATACTTGTGTTGCAGAAATCAGACCTATACTCTCTCCTGCTGCTTAATTAATAAAGAGGGGGGAGATGTAGGGAGCCGCTATTCAAAGATGGCGCTGGCTTCCTGGTAGCCTAGCTGTAAACAACTCCATATTTGGCTATGATGCACGAGTATGGTAATCGACCTTATGTCCTCAGCCTATCCCGTGGCTCCCCGTGCTTGCATTCTGGCGGGACCCAATCACAGTATGGCACGTTTGCCTGATTCCCTATATAAGCAGCTGCATTTTAGTCCTCGGGGCCCCTCACCTCCCGCTCTCCCTTAACCAAGAGGTGCTCCAATAAAGTGTGTTCTGAGAGGAATCCTCGCATGGTGGTCGTTCTTCCTCGCTGATCGAGGAGCACGCCTCAGCTGATACTTAATGTGCCAAATTGGCTGAAGGAAGGATCCTATTTTCCCCAATTTTGTTTAAAATAAATGCAGTCAACTACAAGTCTTACAAAGAGATTACTTAGATACAGTTTAAAAGGCCTTCTGATGTAGTTTTGTCAAATCTCAACCTCTTTGTATGGTTTTTTTGAGTTTGTGTGTGTGTGTGTGTGTGTGTGTGTGTGTGTGTGTGTGTGTGTATACACACACGTGTGCATGCATGCTGATGGAAGTTTGTAGATCTATGTAGGAACATACACATATACATATGTACATATGTGTATATATAAAAGTACATATGGGTGTATGTTTTTTAATTCAGTTCACTCACCTATCACTCACAGCTCCATAAAGGGATTGTAATGTCGATTCATCCGTATATGTTCTAAATGATTGAAAAGCATGTAGTCAGTAAAAAGTACATATATTTAAAATGTAATCACTTTTGAGTAATCAAATAACTGCATTTAATATACTTATTATATGGTAGCTGATTTTAAAATAGCCATATGAGAACCACTAATTTGCATCTTGTAGGCAACTGAGGAAAGCTGGGAATGGGAGAGGTGGTCCTCCCCAGGGATGAGCACATCAATTGCTTGTCCAGTGCCAAATGGTCAGCACTGAAAACACATACAAGTAACACTCTACCAACTGAGCAGATTATATTTAGCAATATATGCATATAATATACATATACATACATGCATGCTGTAATAATTAATGGCAGAAGTGGCCATGGATTTAAAGGAGAGAGAGGGGGTATCTGGAAAGGATTTTGAGGAGGGAAAAGGAGGAAGAGAGAAATGTAATTAAAATATAACCTCAGAAATAAAAAATGTAATGCATCCGGATTAACTCTTAATTCCGGAGTGTAACAGTCCGTTGGTGCACTTATTTCTAATTCAACTACAGTTTGTGGGCCCATAACTTTCTGACCACATCTAAACCCCTGAGTCCTAACTCTGTCTTCTCCCCTCTTACTTTCACCCTGGTGTTTCTCTCCTCCCCACGAGATAAGATGAAGTAGCTGCAGATGGGAGGCAGCGGCTCCATCTGATTCAACAGTGAGTATTCATGTGGGGCACCAGTAGAGAGAGCATGAATGGTGAGGGACACTTGCAGGTTCATTGGCAGGTCTTTTTCTGCTAAGCCTTCCAACCCCTACTGATCCACCACTCTGTCTCTATGCTCTGAGGAGACTCTCTCTTTGGTCCACACACTGTTGCTATCTCACTTAGTAAATCTGATCATTTCCAGGGCAGTTGTTGTTATTAAGGGCGGGAAATACTGACCCCCCTCCCCCAAAGCATCTCACTGAGAGAGATGTATACTTCATTTTTGCCCATGGTACACCTGCAGGTAGATCTTTATAGACCTCGACTTCCTTTTATTCTTTTTTAGATCAAGTCTACTCGTTGACTGTGTCATGTACATATATAATGCATTCTGATCCTTCTCATCCCTTATTGTCTTCTATCCTTTTCCACCCCTCCCACTCGCCCTCCAAACAATCCCCTTACTGCTTTTGTCTTTGTTTTTGTTCTTTGACACACCTAGTTTAACCAGGGCCACCCACAAAGGGCACGGATATGGAACTAGCCGCTGGAGCATGGGTAACTACCCTGTGGCTACACCACAGAAGACAATGATTCCCCCTTCTCTAGCAGCCATCAGCAGCCAGTACTTCCTGGGGAGGGGGAAGCAGGGCCTCACAGCCCTGCCTCAACCCATGAATGAATGTTGTCAGGTCCAGTCTCCATGCAGGCAATATAGCTGCTGTGAGTTCATGACTGCAATCATGTCATGTCCTAAGGGTCAGGTTTCACAACACATGTCCCGACCATCCATCAATCACATTCTTTCTACCCACCCTCCTCCACTGCTCCTTAAGCTTTAGAGGGTGGGAAACATATCCCATTTAGGGATAGGTACTCAGCTGTCTTTTAATGTTGGCTTCTTTTTTCTTTTACTGTTCAACGTTTCTGTATATGTTGTGGGATATTTGTAAACTGTGTGAAGATATAATGCTATGATTGGTTTAGTAAAGAGCCGAATGGCCAATAGCTAGGCAGGAGATACAGGCAGGATTTCTGGGAAGAGAGAGGAAGAAGAGGTGCATAGGAGATACCATGGAGACATGGAGAGCATACACAGAAGCAGCAGGATGGATGGTATGTGACAGAACGTAGATTAATAGAAATGGGTTAATTTAGCTTATAAGAGTTAGTTAAAAACAGCCTAAGCCAAAGCCAAGCTTTCATAATTAATAATAAGATTCTTTGCCATTATTTGGGAGTGAGTTGGGGCCCAAAGGAAAGTCTGACTACATACTGGGAGCTGGTGGGACAGAGAAAGACTCATCACATGTATATGTACATGTCTTTATATAAATGTATATATGCACATACATATTCACATATTTATGCATATATGTATTTTTTGTTTTTTTTAACTCACATGTCACTGAAGGAATCTGGATAACTCAATGATGATAAGTCATCTGGATATAAACTAAGGGATTATAAAAGTACAATGTTACACACAAAACAATTTTCCTGACTTTTTAAGGTTAAAATGACTGTACTTCCTCTAAACATTAGCTGGTTAAACTTTGAATATCCATATGAAGATCATTATTTGAACTTGTTATAGCATTTTGATTAGGGATTGGGCTTTATAAGTTAATAACTATCTTACCAGGTATGATAGCTCAAGCCTATAATCTCAGCAATAAGGAAGTTGAGGCAAGAGTCCAAGGCCAAGGCCAAGTCCAAGGCCAGCCTACATAGTGAGAGCAGGCTAGCTATGGCTACAGAGTAACTACTTCAAAAACAAAAAGCAACAGTGACAAAAATGATTATCTTAGGCCAATGAAAATAATATCCACAGATTTAACTATTACCTCAGCACCAACATCTAAGAGTCTTTTGTGGTGATACTATTTCAGACTCAACTTCTGTTTGCAGGTACACATCACCATGACCTCACCTGACTCCTGGCTCTGAATTCTCTTCCTCATCTGCTCATTTTCATAGTGTACGTGTGTCTTTTCTGCCCATCAGACAGGGTGCAGTAGCTCACTCTAAAATGTTGGCGAGTGTGTGTTGGAGGCACCAGCCCAGCACAGTTGCAGGGCTTTTGAGGGTTGGGGACAATTTTAGTATCCGTGTGTTCCATCTTCTGTTGGAGCTCCAGAGCCCCATGTTTGATCATTCATTACCACTGCCTTGACCCCAAGCAAGACTTCTCCTCCTTTTGAATGTTATCCCCCAAATTAAATTGTTGATGGCCTAATCACTGTTATTATTTAGAGACAGGCATTGCAAGCGTAAACAGTTACAAGATGAGATCACACTAATAAATTCAGTCTTAATTCAATACGAGTGGTATCCTTATAGAGATGAACACGTTGGAATAAGATGCACATGGGAAGAATGCTAAATACGAATTGAGGCAGAGGCATAGAGGATGGATCCACATGCCAAGGAATGCCAAAGATTTCCCACAACCAGCAGTGGGACAAAAGAGGTGTCCAACTTAATCTTCTTCAGAGCCCTCAAAAAGAGCTAGCCTTGAAGGCATCAGGTATCAAACTTTTACCTCTGTGGGTTGTGGGGTAAATTGCTGTTGTTTAAACTATCTAGTTTGGAATGCTTTATTACTGAAGCCACAGCAAATTAATTCGACACTTCAGGTCTTGTCTCACACACACAGGCAATTCGACAGTTTTCTGTGAGTTTGGGTCACTAGGCACTAAAGTTTCTCCTGATGTGTTTCTCATTTATTCAACTAGATTCAAAACAAGAAAGAATGTGATAAACAAATGCTGGCATTCAAATACTTTAGAAATACTATCCAAAACACTCTATGCTTAAATCCTGGGTATCCAAAACACTCTATGCTTAATACCTGGGTATCTTTATATATACATGTATGTAACTGACCTTCCGTCACTTTCATCATTGGACGGTAGAGACTCTTCATTTCTGTCACAGCTAAAGAATTAAAATTGTACACAATCAAATACCATTTAAATCACAGGCTTACTTTTCACTAACTCTGCCTACAACTTATAAATTGGTTGAACCAAAAAAAAAAAAAATTAACCCAATAGGGGAGAAATGGGAGTGGGGAGATGGGTTCACTTCCAAACACTAAGACTCTATGAGAACTCCATGGAAATTCACTACTCTGTAAGCTAACTTTAAAAATTTATGCTTGTGTCCAATAGATTTGCACTCGCTCACCCTTGGTCAGAGAAGCTTCAAGCTGTGTTTAGTGAGGAGAAATAACTGGTTATAGTTCTGCTGATATTAAGTCACTATGAATGCCCGGTCCCTGCATGGGAACCCCAGGTTCAGAAAGCACCATGAAAGAAGGGGAAGAAAGAATGTAAGAGCTGGGGGGCAGGGGGAACGCTGTGAGTGCTGTCTTTTCAGACACGACATGACCATTGACCCATGAACTACGGCTACCTGAACAAGACCTGTACAAGATCAAGCCAGTCAACACTATGGCATGGACTGAGGAGGGGTTCATGAGGTCCCAATCCTGACTGAAGAGCTATTGGCAGCTGATGGCTATTTGGGCAGCAAGAGTCCTATTTCCCTGGGTATGAGTCCAGGGGAAAGCACTGATGTCCCAGGGAATGGTGCCATGCACAGGTGTCATAAGCAGTGCTAACTGAACTCCATGTGTTAATTAAAAGGGGATTCGAACAGAAGTATTGTCCTTTGTCCCTAGACGTGAAGGTTTATGTGAATGAAAGACACGGGCTTACAAAAGAAACTTTAATATGCCAAGATTTAAGAGCTTTGGTTCCAAACCTAATGTTATAAGAAATAGTCTTTTGTGACGGAATTTATTTTAAACTCAGACTAATTTCTTTAGGAAGTCAACCTTTGTTTCTAATTTTGTTTGGCAATCTATGCTTATTATATTTTCAGGAACGATGTATAAGATACAATTAGATATAGTTTAAGTCACAGAATGCCCAGGGGAAATTAGATTTTAAAAATGTAAGATATGAACGAATTTTCTTTTTTTAATAGGAAAAAACTTATTTGCTATTAATAGTCCACCTATAAACGATCTGTTAGGTAACAGGGCAATTGTTTGCTATTAAGAAAAATTTCTCAGTAAAAAGTAATACAATGGGCTGATGTCACCCCCCCCCCCTTAGCCTGTCTAGTTTCTGTTCCTAAGTCCTGTCATTTCCTCCTCAGGTTTACCTAGGAAGGCTGTGTTTCCCACCAGTCATTTGATATCAAGGAACAGCAGGGCTGGAAGCTGGAAGTGCTGCTAGTGGATCTGGGTTGAAAGACCAGGCCTCCATGGACGCCAAGCTCTGGAGCACTCTTGTTTATTCAGAGTCCTCTGCTGCCCACCTCTCCCACCTCTGAATAAGATCCTTATCTCCCGCTGGGCGGTGGTGGCACACGCCTTTAATCCCAGCACTCGGGAGGCAGAGCCAGGCGGATCTCTGTAGTTCGAGGCCAGCCTGGGCTACCAAGTGAGTTCCAGGAAAGGCGCAAAGCTACACAAGAGAAACCCTGTCTCGAAAAACCAAAAAAAAAAAAAAAAAAAGATCTTTATCTCCCTGGCTCATCGTGAACAACACACACAGTCACTGAAACAGTTTAACTAAGCATTTGGCTTGCTAGACTCTGAAGTTCTCAGCAGACTGTCATCCAGTATCTTTGGATCAGGCCCATCATTTTGTATCTAGCCCCCAATCAAAAATGCCGCACACAGATGCTGAAAGGTTGTCGTGTGTGCTGTGCGTTGTCACACGTACGTTAAAAAGGTTTCCCATCCAGATTGAAAGAAAAAGTCAACTCACCAAATGTTGCCATTTAGGTTAGAGGACTGTGAATCACTAACTGACTCCTTTTTATTTCTGTGAACCAACAAAAAAATATATATATATATGCGAAGAATAAAGTTAGACAATATCAAAGAATTCATGATTTTCCCTATAGGGCACAAAATGAAGTTACATGCAACAAACTGTGCAGCAGATGGCAGAAGTTTAGGCCATGGCCTCAGGTTAGCAGAGTGGAAACGTGCGCACACACACTCATAGTGACTTAATATCAGCGCGTTGACCAGTTATGTCTCTTCACTGACCACAACTTACTGCCAAAAGAAGCTTCTGTGGCCAAGACACACATTTTTGCTGGAAATAGAAGGATGTAGCAATAAAGGGTCAACAATAAGGATTAAATGTCCTCCACATGTTTTCTACGATTTTGTCAGCAGGCTACTGTGGGACTAAGAGTCATCTGGAGAGACCATAATGGAGGAGAGAGAGGATGGTGAAGAGAGCATCTCCCTTCATCTCTGCCCAGTGTGGTCACTGGGAGTCCTTGGTAGGACGTGCTTCTGCAGGTCAGAGTCTAACACAAAGAAATGGATATGGAAGGGAAAGCTGAAAGGTCCCATGGGAAAGAGCTGGGGACCCTCATATGAAATCCTTGAGGACTAAATAAATAGTAAACAAATTACAACATATGAAAGTATCAAGAATAATATTATGAAATAAATGATTAATAGCTTAAAATTGCTATGTAGTAACCATACAAAGTGATATATTTAAATTTTTGCAATATACAGATATTCTTAAGTTAATACAACTCCTATGAAACCTTGAATAGTTATAGATTCCTAGCCAAATGAAAACTAAAACTGCATGCAGCATTTTCTGTCCCAAAGCTCAGAAACAAGGGAATTGTTGGTTTCGAGAAGTAACAGCAAATTGTTGAGATTGCCATGAGTTAGAAAGAAAACCCTGTGCTCTGCTTCCTTTGATCCACAGATTGAAATACTCCACCTTCTGAAACAGGTTGGGGAAATGCCTCTCAAAACGAGTGGTCAAAGCCATCAGCCTTAGATGTTACATGTTCCTTTTACAAATTTTATCTTGCTCATTCATGTGTGTGCTATGTGTGTATGTGTGCACACTCATGCCAAGGCATGCATGCAGGGATGAGAGGAAAACTTCTGAAAACTGACCCTCTCCTTCCATTCTGTGGATCACTGGAAACAAACTCAAGGCATCAGGCCGGGGCAAAAGCACCTTTAACCACAGATCCATCACGCTGGTCCTATGTGTTCTTTCTTTGGGGTTTTTATGTACTAGTTACTTTTTACTTATTCTATATCATTTTTTTTCTACTGGTATCGATGTAATAGTACTAGTTATTTTTGTTTATGACTGCATTTTCATATCTAGTTTGTTCATATGTTATAGTTGTTTCTGCTACTTGTTTTCTTCTTTCTGAGAGGTGCTGAGGACAGATCCCATGCTCTGAACATTGGTTACTAAGATATACATCCATCCCTGTTTTGAAAAACCATACCTCAATCCAGCTATGATATAGCACTGACTGAACTTGGAAAATAATTCAAACCTTAAAGAATAAGGCAGATAAAAACAGCCAGCCATCAACTCTTTCCCCAGATAGACACAAATAGGGAAGACCTGAAAAGCCATGGTCCATTTCACCTCCATCATAACAGCAGAGACTACACAGCTTCTACCTCCACCACATCAAGTGCCCCCAGCATAGGTAGCCCCCCATAACCCTTCAGACCACATATTTTCAAAAGTCCAGAGAAGAAAACACAGAATGCACACCCTACATGCACATCTGTCTACAAACACCTACCTCAACTTCCAGAGGGTCCCCACTCTTGTTACAACCTACAGAGGAAATGGGTTATATAGGCTCCAGCACAACTACACTTTACCAAATCATTGCCAAAGAAGCTATAAAGAAACTGCACTAAGAATTCATTTGGAATTACACTCAACACTAAACACAAATTGATTTCTCCGGGCATTCCAAGGGAAGGCTGCTTCCTAAGAAAGATCTCACAAATGCACAAACTTCAACATAGAAACACAAGGAATTTTAAAAGCAGGCAACATGGCGTCTCCACAAGTTAAAAGAACTCTAGAAATGAACTCCAAAGATATAAAATGAGATTAGATGCCAGATAAATGATTCAAAAGAATGATTGTTTAAATTAATAATTTCAAAAACAATATAAATAAACAGCTGATTGAATTAGAAAAGACAATGAGGATATAAAAGCCATTCAGTAAGGAGATGAATATTTGGGGGAAAACTAGAAATCTTCTAAATGAAAAATCCAGTAAGTGAAATATTAAAATAGCTCTGTGTATACTCTCATGTAGAAGAAAAACAGGACTTGAAGACAAAATTGACAAATTAGAACATTTAAACATTAAAAAAAAAAATAGAAAGCATTTCAAAAGGGGTGAACAAAAAATGCCAGATCTCCAGGACACCATTAAAAAGACCAAATGAATATTAGGCATAGATAAGGGGTTGGACTGGAAGTCCTGGCTAGCGGCTCTGTGATAAAGTGCTTACTCAGCATGCACAGGGCGCTGAGTTTGAGTCTCAGCATTGAAAAACAAGAGGTCTCCGGAGGACACACACAGTGCCGCCCCAGGTTTCTAGACCTAAAGTGAGAAGAATTCGCTCATGAACCAGTCAGACACCATTATGGTGAGTGAGTACAGGGCGGGGAAATGGGAGAGAGAAAGAGAGAGGCAGAATGATTCATGTGCAGGAGAGAGAGGCAGATCTGAAGAGGTGAGGGCAGTGAGGTAAATCCCTTGCTTGCCACCCAGGGCCCTAGTGAAGGACCATGACTTGGTCAGTGGCCCTGATGCTGCCGTGGCAATCTGTGTTGATGTCCACAGCTCCTGTTACCACCAAGAGCCCTGCAGACACTCAGACTCTGGGCCACTACCTGTGACCAAGGTGATATACCACCACAGGGGCCATTCTGATCCAGGCTTCCTGCACTGCCACCCAGGACCATAGTGACATCTGGCCCAGACTGCTGCCAGGGGCCATGTTTGGGTCTGTGGCCCGTGGCGGCTGGGCTCTGAGATGATATCTGTGGTTCCTGTTGTCACCAAGGGCCATGCAGAGGCCTGTAGTCCAGGCCAACACCTGAGGCCATGCTCGTCTTAGAGGCTCAAGATACTGCCAAGGCCATACAGACCTGGGTGGCCCATGCTGCCATTCAGGGCCATGGCGTCATTTGGTCCCAAATTGTGGCTGTGGGCCACGTCTAGGTCTGTGGCCCTACCACAGCCAGGGTCTGTGTCAATGTTCATGGATCCTGTTCCCATTGAAGGCTGAGTGGATCCACAAGATCTGGGCTGTCACTTGGGGACATGTTGGCATTTGGGGGCCACTGACTGGGACCATGCCAACCTGGGTGATCTGCAATTCCAACCAGGGCCACGATGACACCTGGGTGTGGGCTGTTGCCAAGGACCGTGTCTGGGTCTGTGGTCCTACCTCAGCCTGAGTCTGTGCTGATGCTGCCACCAAAGGCCACACTGATGCCCAGGATCTGGGTCTTCACCTGTGGCCTTCTTGGTGCCCGAGGGCTGTGCTGCTGATGGGCCCATACAGACCTGAGTGACATGCACTGCCACTTGAGGCCAAGGCAACCATACAGGCCTGAGTTGTAGCTAGGGCCATGTCTGGGTCTGTAACCTCGCCATAGTCCAGGACCCACACTGATGTCTGAGGCTTCTGTTGCCATCAAAGGCAGTGCAGATGCCCGGGATCTGGGCCCATGCCTGGAGCCATGTGGGAGTTGAAAGGCTACACTGCCTTTGGGTCCATGCCAATCAAAGTGACTTGTACTACGAGCTGGGGCCATGGTAACATCCGAGCTTAGAGCTGCCACCAAGGACCATGTCCCGGTACATGGTTCAACCACAGCTGGGGTCCTTATTGATGTCCATGGCCTGTAGGGCCACTAAGGGCCACAAGGATGTCAGGGGTCTGAGCCGCCACCCAGGGGCAGATTAGTGTCTGAGGGTTGAGCCTCTGCTGGGACCATGCAGATCTGAGTAGCCTGCACTGCCGTCAGGGGCCATGGTTCTGTGCTGATGGCTGAGGCCTCTGTTAACACCAAAAACACAAACAGTGAGGATATGACTACATAGAGTTGGCCCTGCCCCTCACTGGCAGCAACACTAGGGAGAACTGGACTTGCCCCTCCGTTACCCCACTTGGGCTGCACACTAGAGCTGATCCTGTTGTTTGGGGCATGGGTGAGCCCTGCCTGTGGGTGTGAAAGCAGGAGCTTTTTCCCTACCCCCACCCTCATATGCCACGGGGTGGCAGGGATAAGGGAAATGTGCCCCCCTTGCCATCTACAATGGGCAGGAGGGCGAACCTGGGGCCGGGGCCTGAGAACAGAAGAGCTGGCCCTTCCCCTCACCAAGTACAGCAATCCAGAGAGGGAGCCCCGCACCTCACCTGGGCAAAACAGAGCTGGTGGTGTGGGTGCCGGTGAAGCGAGGTGTGAGAGCAGAACTGGCCCTGCGCCTTGCTGCCTGCTGCAGTGGGTGAGCTAGAGAGAGCTCGCCCAGATGGTAACGATGAGGGAAAGCTGGCAGGCTGACCAACCCCAGCTACTACCCAGGCCCAGAACCAGGACTCTGAGGTAGCACACCCCAACACCCACCCCATCTAGGAACTGCTGAAGAATGTGCGGGGGCCGGACCTACAGATCCGAAGCTGCAGGATCTCCATGACACAGGGCAACCACAGAATATCCAAGAGGAGCCCTAGTGAGGGCCCAGGATGGGTAGTGTAGCAGAAGCCAGAGGCCTCAGACCAGAACAATGACTCATGGCGATGAACACTTACAAGTAGAGATGGATGGACTAAAGGGTAGATTGTTGACTCACTGGGCCACACTGCAGCTTCCATGCTGAGATTTTTTTTTTTTCAACTTTTAAATTTTCTTCTTGAAGGTTGCAAGGACAGAGGGCAGGAGCGAGGGGACAGGGAGATGAGTGGGGTCAGGGTGCATGATGTGAAATCCGCAAAGAAATCAATAAAAAGTCTTTTTTTTTTAAAAGACCTCATAAGTACAATTAAATAGTTCTTAACCAATCAACTCTCTAGGCCAGACTAGTGTCTTCTATCTCTGTACCCTGTATTTGTATTATAGATATATTTACTTGAAGTTTCTAATTTTATGTTAGTGCATTTCTTTCTTTTCTTTTCTTTTTTTCTTTCTTTCCTTTTTTTTTTTCTCTGTATAGCTTTGCGCTTTTCCTGGAACTCGATTTGTAGATCAGGCTAGCCTCAAACTCACAGAGATCCGCCTGCCTCTGCCTCCCAAGTGCTGGGATTAAAGGCGTGCGCCACCACCGCCCGGCTTTTTTTTTTTTTTTTTTTTTTTTTTTTTTTGAGACAGGGTTTCTCTGTGTGGAACACAGCATATTTTAGTTTCCTATCATCCTGCCTGTGAGTCCTGGATTTTTCCAATAAACACTTGTCATTTTGTTAATTTATGAAAAAAGAAAAAATAAGTAAGTAAATACATGAACAAATAAGTCAATAAAGCCACTTCTCTCTTCCTGAACCTAGTATCATATGTAATATTTGAGCGTAAGTTTGCAGTAACTTTGGTTTCAGTCTCCATGACTCCTGGTCTTTAGTTTCAAGTCTCTTTTCCCATCCCACTCTGCATCTTAAAAAGCATGGATGTCCAGCCCTCACACAGGGACTCCGTTCAGTCTGACGATGGCCCTGGCTCTAGAGCACCAGCCTTGCCAGATGGCAGCAACCTGGCAGGCGAGGACCACTTGCAGGACCAGTGTTCATGTTCTCTTCTATCCCAGACCTACCGCGAGTTCCTTCTGGCTCCACATGGAATTCCCTCCTCCACTGGCCAACTTTATTAGAGTCTCAAACACAGTAAGATGTTAGAAGAAAGACAACTCCGTCTATGGCTTCTTACCCAAGACCAAAAGTATTCCGTGCAGAAGCTTCTCATGAGAGGATGTTAGACACAGCATTGAGAAGATTCTATGCTCACCTAGATGTCCCTGCAGTGAACAGCCCATATCTCAATTTGTGTGGGCATGCATGAGTGTATGTGCGTATAGATGTATATATACAACACATGTACATAGTTATCATTTACATCTTACATTTCATTAGTCATTCCACCTGAGAGCACTGCTTGCATCTGGTTGAGACAGTGCTAAGTGATTAAAAGACATACAGTAAGACACAGAATTACTTCCTAGATTCGTGTTTTCATAAAAGTTCAAATCAGTTATCATTGATCTCTTGCTTATAAATGGATTGATTCCTAATATCCTCACATACAAATCAGTTACTTGGAATTTAATGTCCTATTTCCTATAAAAATGACACTTTATATGACAGTAACACTATTAGAGTCCTGTTAGAATATAGTGACTCAAGATTAAGAACAATTATTTCCTCCTGAACCAGACACAATAGGAAACAGCCCTTCACCTTGTTAGCACCCCTCCAGACCCATCTAATGTCTTGTTCTTCAGTCCTTCCATCCCTCCTTACTTTCACTCATCATGTCTGCCTTCCCTGCCCCCCATGGAAGGTACAGTAGCTACAGGCCTGCGCCTGTTCAATCCCACTGGGTGTTTTGGGTTTGGAGCACCTACTACTCACTCACCCTAGTGGCAGAGCTCTGGAAGGTGAGTGAGGCTCCCTTTCAAGCCCCATTATGCCCCTTCCATTTTCTGCTGGGGGCTCTGCTACCTTCCATTCCTGTCTCCTCCATGTCCCAAGCAGAACTCCCTCCTCTTTCTAGACTAACCTGAGAAAAAGTCATACGCAGGGTTCCTGATGGCATCCTAAGAATTCTGACTGCTAGATATTAAGAGTTATAAACAAGTTATGACAAATCTCCTCCCGCCTAGTGATCAACTTAATTTTTTTCTCTACTTTACCCCTAAAAGAAAGAAAGTTACATATACGTGTTTTCATCTCTAAGAAAATCAATAAACCAATTAGTGCTATATGTTCCCAATATGTGCTATAACTTAGATCAGTCAAGTCAACTCACCCATTGTCACTGATCTGCGAGGACACAGACTGCATGGTGACGTTATCAGCAACTCTGCCATAAAGGAAACGGCACAAGTCAAACACTCCACAAGGCAATCCCATTTTTCTCCTATCAGGTTCCAGGGAACGAAAAGTAAAAATCACAAGGAATTATGAGAGAACTGAAGAAAGAGACTCAGAGTTCAGAAGTGGGGACCCTGCAGCCACCTCTGTGTGTCCTGTGCATGTGCACATCTCGGAAATGAGGACAGGGCCTCTGAAGACAACTATCATAGTTTTCGTTTTTATTCCCTGTTTGGCGTGTCATTCAAGTAACTCTGGATAAGCTTAGTAACAGCAAGCTAGATCTGTAAGTACAGGAGAAAGGGTACCCATGAGGTACCCTTGAGGGGAAATAGAAAAAGAAACACCACAATAGTAAGGGACAGTTCCTGGTCACCTTTATCCAGAGGTTAGAGATGTTCTGAATCCCATTTAAAAGCTTTTGTAAGGGCAGAATGGGGTAGAACACACAACCAGTGGTAGAACAGACAACCGAGACTTCCCATTACCCAAATGCTGGTTTGGGATGGTTTCATCATTTTAGAAAACTAAACTCCCCTCTGTAGATTGTGCCACATATAAAACACATCTTTTGGTGGTCAAATGAATAAAACCATGCTGTTTATCATTTGCAAGTATAATTGAGTCTTAGACTTCTTGCCTTCTAGTATATGTTACGCCACAACAAAAGTGTGATAGTACATACTTGTTGTAATCCTAGCTTTGGGGAGACTGAGTCAGGAGGACCTTGAGTTAAAAGTCAGTCTGGGCCAATTGTGGAAGCTCTGTCTCCAACACACACACACACACACACACACACACACACACACACACACACACACACACACACACACACAAAGCACTATATTGCAACAACAGAAACTGATACATACTTTTGAAATTCAAAACATATTCTCATCAAAATAATTTTCCCTTAAGATAACCTGAGAAACGTGTTTCTTTATCTGGGAAAAAATCCTTGTGGCATCCTCCATCCCCTACTCCAGTAACAAACTGGAAATAACATTTTAAGAAATAACTATCAAGATGGCTGTAATAGTGCACACCTGTGATCCCAGAACTTCTGTGGGTAGGGGCAGGAAGACCCAGAGTTCAAATTCATCTTTGGCTATTTATCAATATGGAGGTGAGCCCAAGATACAGAATATCCTGTCTCATAAAAAGAAAGAAAGAAAAGAAACAAATAACAATAGAAATAAGCTAAATAAGACACCAAAGAGAGCTGTGCCATGACCTGTGACATACAGGATAGATGGGCTGTCAAAGGCAATCTTGAGGGACCCCACAAGGTGCCACACACAGGAGATGAATGTTTTCAAGGTATTACCCTGGTTGTAGACCATTAAAGCCTCTTCTCAGAAACCAGCAGTGACCACTCAGGTAGAATTAAGGTAAACTACACCAGCCTATATGTCAGGGAAGGGCCAAAGCCAATCACCGGGTCTTCACACGCTCAGCTCCTCCATCTCCAAAGGCCAAGTGACAACCCCTGAAGAGCGTCCCTTCCAATGATGCTTTTCCCAGGAGCTTGAAGGGGATGTAGCCTGACCCAAGCAGTTGCCTAATCCAGTGTTCCCAGGTTCTGAAACTCTGCCCCAGACCCCTTTACCTCTCCTCATGCTAAACTAAACCAAAGAAAGGCACAGTTTCAGTCCTGGCTTTCAGTAAATGCGACTTTGTAATTCCTCACCTAAACCCATGAATCTCATACTCTGCTGAGACAATGGCCTTCAGACTGAGATCACCCCAAGCAGGCCTTCAGCTCTTCCCCCATCAGCCAACAGTTCAAAGGAATAGGGACTTACGAGTCAACATAGCTAGATACTTGAAAAGTATAACTGCTGAGAAAAAAAATACAGCACTTGGAACAACATATAAAAGAACAAACCAAACAGTTTAAATAAATTAGGAAAATACTTAAGGATTAGAAAATAGAAGGTGGTAAGGGACAGCAAGATGGCACATGCCGCATAAGCATGGCAACCTACAAGCTCAATCCTCAGAACTCACGTAAGGTGGAAAATAAGAGTTGGCTCTACCAAGCTGTCTTCTGACCTTCATATATGTGTGACATATGCACATACACTACTGTGTGTGTGTGTGTGCACATGCACGCACAATGCACACACAACTAATTATCTTTTAAAGATGTTGGAATAAGTCTTATGGAGCGGTGACCCCTGAGAGCTATTATAACAACCAGTCTGGCAAGATACGTCCATGAGTACAATACCGCTATGAATGCTATGGAAGTAACCAACTTATTTCTAATTGGATTCAGGGGTGATCCACAGGAGGAATTGTAAGTCTGAACAAGAACCCTTGTCTTGGGAGCTCATAGATCCTGGAGTAAATTTACTACCCTAATTTTGCTAAATGGACATAGCATCAAACTGCCTTCTAAATATGTGTCTCTATACCCACAGATTAGTGCAGCACTCAGTTCTCATCAGGGAAGCTTTCGTGTAGTCGACACTGAAAGTCATGACTGGTGGAAGTTCTGCTGTCCTTATTTAAATGGGTGCTGCCTTTTAAGCCACAGCTGTCCGAATCAGCAACTGCAGCTCCGCCACTACCAGCAGCAGTTAGGCCGCAAGGGCCATAGTGGAATGAAATGTTCCCTCAGGCTCCAACTCTCGCAAAGCTACGAAGGGAACTTAATTAACTAAACCTCTCTCCCTCTAAAGAACTCAAGATTCAGAGGTTAAGGTGGAATTCTGCTCTTCAGGGACTGAATAGCAAGTAGCTCACCTCCTCTCCTTGCTTGAGTCCTCCAAAAAGCCCTGGGGCTTCTCCTCGCCCCTCCTTATATAAACCCTTTCTCACCTGGCTCCTCCCTACCACTTCCCGTCAGCTGACGCAGCCTCCTGACCGCAGGTGAATTTTAGTTAATCAAACACATCTTTGCATCATTTTAAACAAATGTTCCAGAGCAAAAACAAAAGTAACACACCTTGAAATAATACTCTACAACACAGTTCAGATTTTTAGGTTGTAAAACTACTGTGTGCGTCTTCACCAACTGTATCGGCACTGCTCTGAAAGTGGACCTAGTCCTTTCAAGTTTGTGTTTGGTGGGTTTCCAAGGGTCATGCCAATAACTAAGAAAATTAGTGCTCAGATTTTGAAGCAAGTAGACATCTTACTACCTTAACTTAGTTCTTCATCACCCCACATTTCAAAGGTATCTTAAAAGTAGACATTCTATTTGGTTTCCTGTGGTAACTGAAATTTTCAGAGGTTCTGTTGTCTATTATTTTCACGTATCTGTCCTTCCAACAATTTTTTTCATTAATTTTTTTTCTTTACATCAACTTCTAGAGATCACATATGGCAGTGAACTTCAAGTTTCCAACTGATAAGTAGTTCAACTTCACAAGAAACATTATCCCCCAGACATATCTCAAATGAACATCCTAGCGTGCTCATTAGGTATATTTGGTTCATACTGAAGGGATATACTGAAGTTTTTTTTATAAGGAAGCAATTATTTGGGGAAATATTTACAGGAAATAATAAAAAGGATAGCTCTTACATACTGTGCTAAGTGCTTTTCATCCAGTTCATTTAGTATCACGATAATCATGTGAGGTCTACAATATTAATTACTATTTTAAATGTGAGCCAAGAGTCACAGAAAAGATGAGCAATGTGCCTCTTGTCACAAGTCTGGATGACAGACTTGCAACTCAAATCATCTGAATGAAGAGTCCATCCTATCAGCCATAAGATTTTCCAAACTTTTCAGTGGTTTGAGTGGGTCTGAGAAATTTATAGTATGTGTTTCTTTGTTGCTAATAAGCACCATGACTCTCGAATAAGAGTTTGAAGGGGCCCCTAAACTTAACTACAGGAGTCTTAGAACAAAGGAAAAGTGAAAGAAACACATTTTGCAAACATTGTATTAATGACATTTCTTAATTTCGTTTAGTAAAAGCCCTTTACAAACCAGTTCTGGACTGACCAACAGCTCAAAAGTCTAAGCTAAGATATTCTTTAATGTTGTTATTTTTTCAGCCTGATTGTAAAGAAAGTCTAGAATTTGATGATTTACGATCCATGTAAGTCATTTTTTGTGTTCTGGGGAGGCATTGACCTTAAAGCATGGCTCAACTCCCTTCAAGTTTTAAGACATAAGATTCCTTTACAAAAAACAAAGTCATTTGTAAGCTTCTGCCAATTTTCAATAGGAAGCCCAACAAGGTTGGCCTGTGTAGCAGAAAGGTTTTTCGGTCCTGTCCACCCCCACTGGGGACCCACAGCCGCTTATAAAATAATCATTCAGAGGCTTAATATTATTTATAACTAGTTGGCCATTAGCTCAGGCTTATTACTGACTAGCTCTTACACTTAAATTAAAGGCCTGTGCAGAGCACATGGACAAATCAGATCAGAGAACAATGTTCTGACCTCCAAAAGGGTCTACAAGTATTTTCTTTCATAGGAAACCTTCCTAAGTGATCACTGGGTTTCCCAGATGGCTTCAGTTGAGGAAGAAACTGGCAGATACTTAAATGACTCCTTAGACTGAGCAGTTTGACATGACAGGCCAGCTTGAAGAACAGCACATTTGAGTCCTGACGCTTACCTATTATATCCATAGTATTCCAACCAGAGGGTCAAAGGACTCTTCTTGAAGCCCTGCATGGTACTGTCCGGTGATGAAACTTAATCCACAATTAACCTGAACAAAGAAACAGCATATGTGAATTTTATATTCAATGTATTAAAAGTACATTTTATGCTATCGAAATTAGGATGAAAGTCATTCATACATACATAGACATTCTATGTAAATATATACGTATATATAGAGAGAAAGTCTTGAATCTTTAATATTCTTAAATCTGTAATATGTACAAATTTGTTATGTCTGTGAAATATACATTCTGTTTGCTTTTGATATTTCAATTCCAGACAAACAGGAACAGACTTGTTGAGTGTTCAACAAAAATTAAGATCAGTTTAAACACTAGATACTTTAGAGATTGACCATTTACTACATGGGACAAGAAAGTGCAATAAAACCTTTTTCGACTTTGCTATTTTTGTTGTTGTTTTGACAAGGTGTTGTGTTGTAGCCAAAGCTGGCCTAGAACTCCAGACCTTCCTACATCACCCTCCTGAGTGTAAGGTGTGTGCTACCATGTCTAGCTTCAAACCTCTTTAAAATAAACATGGTAATTTACAATATTTCCATCTTGAAACAGTCTAGTCAAAGAATATTCAAGGTCAAAGAAAGAAGAGAAGAGAGACATTTTCAAGAGGTTATAATATGGGGATTTATCTTGTGCAAGAAAACGGCAAGTCATCAGGAAACAGAGATTGTCAAAGTTAATAACATCATGGCCAAGTTAATAACATCATGGTGTCTGCAGAGGCAGCCAGAAATTTTAAAACATAAAAATAAATAGACCTTGGGGCTGGTCTCAGAGATGGCTCATCGGTTAAGAGCACTGTCTGCTCTTTCAGAGGACCCAGGTTCAATTCCCAGCATCCACAGGACAGCTCACACCTGTCTGTCACTCCAGTCCCAGTGATTCTGGTGCCCTCACACAGACATACATGCAAGCAAAACACCAATGACCATAAAAAATTAAAAATAACATAAAAAAATAGACCAATTTTAGACAAGGATGCTGGTTTTGATTTGGGGACTACAACACATCCATCTGTAAAATCTCCTCCATCTTCCAGCACTAACAGCCTGTGCACAGTGGAAGTTGGGATCTAATGCCTTTCAGGGAGTGCCTGGAGCTGCACCGGTGTGAACCAGGACAAGCCAAGGCAGAGTCAGGTCTCTAGGGGGTCCCCACTCCACTCCTGGAATTTCTGGACCCCATTACCTGCAGGCCCTGCTTCTGCTGGGGCTTGGAGAGAGAGCTAGAGCAGCAGTGGGACTGGGAGGCAGGGCTGGGCAGAGGGACCCAGAAGGCCTAGCGTCCTACAGCTTAGCTACCCCTCAACCTATGGGGGAACAGACTTCACTCCAGTTCCCGACACCAGTCTTCTCTCTTGCTGCCCCTCAAGATAACAGCTTTTCTTTTTTTTTCATTCTTTTTTCTTCTTAATTTTCCCCAAACTAAGCTTGTTAAGTCAATGAAATCAGTCAGTTCATGGCCAGGAACAAGGTTAGTACTACATCTGCCAACCTAATGGTTCTTGTGTCCAGGGTCGAGGTTCTGGGTATTCCACAGGGAAGGAAGAAGCATGTTGGTTCTCTCCTCAGCTGAGCTAAGGCAATCCTTCTTGTTTAAGTGCTCCCAACAACTCCAGTTTTCTGCTCCCCAGCCCCACCCACCAGACCCTCCCCTAAAACTTTCGCTTTTCAAATTCTCTTAGTGAGAATGAGATAACAATACAAGCCAACACAGATCCTGAGAGTGGAATGGAATATCCTTGCTCAGACCCTCACCCCAAGGTCTTTATCTGTTGCTAAGAAGCAGGTCAATATGTAAATAGAATTCCATGCCATGGCAACCCTAAGACAAAGATTCTGGCAGTCTTGAGATTGCTGTGAACTGGGAAAGAAAATGAGCTTGATTCCATAGGGCAGGAAATTAGAAACAGATGCTCTTCCCTTCAAAGAGCACAGGCAAAGGGGTTAAGAACTTATGGAGATCAAAGATCACAGGACGGTACCTCAGAGCAGCAATCATCTGGCTTCTATTTTTTTTTTTCTTTTGAATCTAATGGAGTTGATGTTTCTTCTTGTGGTGGTTTGAATGAGAATGGTCTCCATTGACTCATATGTTTAAATACTTGGTCCCGATTGGTGGAACGGTTTGGTAAGGATTAAGAGGTGTGGCCTTGTTGGAGGAGATGGGTCGCTGGAAGTGGGCTTTGAGACTTCAAAAGACTTGAGTCAATTCCACTGTTCTCTCTCTGCCTTGTGACTGTTGATGAAGATACAAGCTCTCAGCTGATCCTCCTGCCATACCTTTGCTTTGTCATCCTGGACTCAAACTCTCTGGAACCATCAGCTCCATATTATAAGCTTTCTTTTTTCTTTTCTTTTTTTTTTTTAAGTTGCAGCCACAACAGGTCAGAGAAACTGGAGAGGAAATGTGGCATTGGCGCTACTAAACACACAGGAGACTTACCTGAGGGGACAAAGCTTAATTCTCTTCTTTTTCTCTTCTGACTCTTCATTTTTCTCTTATCCCTTTTATACCACCTAAGACAAAAATTTCTATGCCATAAAAGATTACCTTACAACCACAAGTTACATACTTTCCAAAAACAAATTAAATCCTTACACAGGAAGAAATCACACTATGATCACGTTATGTGCTTTTCTTAGAAGCCCACATGTAAAGATTTCCTTTGTAGTATTTCTCCACCATAACGTTTTCATCCCAAAGCAATGATTTTTTTTTTATTGTTGATTAAGTTTTAAGCAAGCCAAGTCTACTTCTGCCACTTCTGTTGTCCTGGCAGGCAGCTGTCTGTGGTTTTGGTGTAGCAGATTCGTGTCCTATGGCTACTCTATAAACACTTAAACATGTGGTCTTCTAGGTAACAACCACCTACTTTTCTCTATACACAATAGGGTTATTTAATCTCCTTACACAACTTTGTCTTTTCAAAGTGCATACCAAAGCCGGTGATTAATTCTGTAAGCTACATGACCAAGGAACTCAGCCCTCACCTTGGGTGTAGGGGCGTAATTGCTTTCCTTGATCATCTTCCTATTTTTCCCCCCATAGGCAGAATTCATGGGTCTACAATGCATGAAACTTCCTTGTTCTTATTTTTCATCCTCAGCAAATCTCACATTTAGCAAAGAGCAAGGTAACTTCTAATCTTATTTCTGTCTTTTTTTTTTTAATCTCTCGAGCAATTGGCACAGCAGCCTAAACAATTTCCCTAATCATCTTCACTAACTGTCTCAACCACCTGTATCTTTTATGTTGACTCAGAAAGTTCAATTAAATCATTTATCTAATTAAGCATCATTGATCTTATATAGAAATCATCTTCACTATGATATGCAAGGAAATTGCCCAGTGAGGAGTGGGAATTTCCCATGAAACATGTACTAGATACAATGGGATTCCTTCACATAGTAATCACACCATGCCAGATACAGAAAGAACACAATAGCAGCAATCAGGAGAAGGCACAGCAGAAGCAAGAGGCTTTCTGGAGACCATTCCCCGGGGCTTTGCCTCTACAGAGTGCACCCATCAGAGCTTTGCTATCTGGTAGGTTGTATTCCATGAGCTCCATTGCTGACTGTAGCTTCTCTGACAAGGGAACTGAAAAGTAACAAAGATACTGTTTAATAAAAAACTTTGAGACCAATATCTCTCTGGAATAAAGGAGTTTATGAAGCCTTTACAGATGCTGGCCAAAAATAAAAGGACTGCTCAGGACACAAGCTCACTGATCCACCAGAAGCATGGCCAGTAAGGGATACCGACACCAGAGAGATCAAAAGAACCATAGGACTGTGGGATGTGTTTCTGTATGCTGTGAATAGGTGTTGCTCTGATTGGTTGATAAATAAAACTGTTTGGCCAATGGTGAGGCAGAATAAGGTTAGGTGGTACATTCAAACTAGAGAGAGGAAAAAAGGAGAGTGGGGGAGAGACAATGAGCTGCTGCCAGGAGAAGCAAGATGTGAAAGTACTGGTAAGCCATGAAACCACGTGGCAATGCATAGATTATTAGAAATGGACTGAGTTAAGTTGTAAGAGCTAGCTAGTGAGAAGCCTGAGCCAATAGGCTATAACATTGGTAATTAATAAGCCGGGCGTTGGTGGCCCACGCCTTTAATCCCAGCACTCGGGAGGCAGAGCCAGGAGAATCTCTGTGAGTTCGAGGCCAGCCTGGGCTACCAAGTGAGCTCCAGGAAAGGTGCAAAGCTATGCAGAGAAACCCTGTCTCGAAAAAACCAAAAAAAAAAGGTAATTAATATAAACCCCTGGGTAATTATTTTATAAGTGGCTGTGGGACCGCGAGGCTGGGTGGGACCAGAGAAACTCATGGCTACATTTGGCGCCCAATGTGGTAGCAAGAATTTCCACTCAAAACCTGAGATAGCTTTTAAAAAGGGGTTCTAAAATGGAGCCAAGAGCAGCTTCCTAGTTGTGTCTCTCAGGCAAGCTATGATACAGCAACACTGCAATGTGCAGAATTGAGCTACAGTAGGCCAGTTCGTGGCATGTGGGCTTGACTTACAGCATGGTGGATTCCTGCCATGGTACACAGAGGTATCTCCAAGCTGTGCAGCGTGCTGCATAGTGGATTTAGCTTTTGATAGTATAGGGAGAAAAAGTTTCTGGGCTACGCGCTGCTGGATGGAAGCATAGACCCGCTGCTTCCCAGACTCCGTTGGTGAGCATGGATCCCAGAGCTGGCGATAAACGTACCTCTGCCATGTTGGGAAGCTGAGGGGGCGGAGTCAACACCAAAGTCACCGTGCAGCTTAACAGTTTAAAACTTATCCTGGCCAGAGAGGGATTACAGATTCATAATAAGACTGATTCAGATGGAATAAAACTCTAAATGGTTTACAGTGTGTGTAAAAATGTATGTAGGCTTGGAAGAGAGAGGAAAGGAGTATACATAGTTACATAAAGAAATAGATAAAGGAATATATACAATTATATAAAGAAGGAAATAGTTTTTAAAAATAAAGTCTTTAAAGAGACAATAAAAGTAAAATAAAAGTTAAGCCATGTAAAGATGAAAATTACACAAAGAATCTGGATGCTGCCTATTATTACATTGTCTTTGGGATTTTTAACTACAGAAAGCCATTTGATTGTAAAGGCTGATGGGTGTTTAGAGCACAGTTGGGAATTGTAATACTGTTTTAGGAAAGTCTTAGTAGTAGGGTTCCCCTCTAGGGTCCATGACCTTACGAGCCATGGCCAGCTAGCTCTATTTAATTGTACCAGGCATGAATTTCTTCCTGTTGAGCAGGCCTTACGTGCAATCAGATGGCTATTGGTTTCCCCTAAGATATAAGTGCCACTGTTGCACACCCTTGGGTAGACCTTGCCTTGCTCGTCATTGTGGCGCACAGGTATTACAGTTGCGTCCGACTACTGATTGCTTTTCTCCCTTGGCAGCTTGCCCTGCACCTCCAGATACTATGAGAACTAGTCCTCAGGGAGGAGGCTTCCACATCAGGTTCCATGATGATTTCTCCAAATTCCTATGTTAGAAGTGTATGATGTCTTCAGCAATGAGGTCTCACTTTCAAGCTCTGGAGGGCAATCAAGCAATAGCAACAGCCTATATTGTTCTGGAAATCTCGGCTTCAGAGGTTTCCCATGCCTGGCACTGCGGCTTTGTTAGGTAGTCTATGGCATCTGAGGGGAGCATTCACACCCCAAATAGCACAATTTCATTGAAATTATTTACACGTGTATACACATATACATTGTATGTGTTGTTTTAAGTGAACATAAAATAATGCTTCCCTATGGCTTTTTCAATCATCTTTAGTGTTCTTTTCCGTCCTGCCTCTCCCTTGCTCTCTCTCTTGCTCTACTCTCCCCTCCCCAGATGAATTCCATCCTCCCATTTTCCCCTTCATAGAGCCTGTGTCACACCATCCCCTTCTTAGGAGCCTCTTCCGACACACCGTGCTTCCTTTTTACTTCCCTGGTGTCTGCTAATTACTCCCGGTTATATGCTCACATCTAAAGATTTCAAACTAGGATCCACAAACAACAGAGAACATGAGGCATTTGACTTTCTGAGTCTGGGTTACCTCACCCAGCATAATATTTTCTAGTTCCATCCATTTTCTTGCAAATGTCATGATTTTATTCTCCTTTACAACTGAATAGAAATCTGTAGTGTGTGTGTACCACATTTTTATTATCAGTTCATCAGTTGAAGGAAATCTGGGCTGTTTCCACTTCCTAGCTATTGTGAATAAGTGATTATGGAGTGGGATGTAGAGACCTTATGCCAAAGAGTGGTATAGCTGGGCCATATGGTAGATCTACTTTTTACCTTTTTAAGAATTCTCTACATTGATTTCCAGGGTGGCTGTGCCAGTTTGCAATCTCACCAACAGTAAAAGATGGCTTACCTTTTGCTGAATCCTCTAGAATTTGTTGTTAGCTGTTTTCTTGATCATAGCCATTCTGCTTAGGGTAAGATGAAATATCGGTGTAGGTACAATTTGCATTTCCCTAACTGCCAACAGTGTTGAACGTTCTTTGAGGTTATTTCGTAGCCAATTTCATTTCTTCTTTTGAGAACTCTGTTCAGATCCATAGCTCATTTTTTAAACTTGTGTTTCTTGACTAATATTTTATTTTCTATGTATGAATGTTTTGCCTGCCTGTATGTATATGAACCAGGTGAGTGTCTGGTGTCCATGGAGGTAACAAAAAGGCGTTGGCTTCCGTGGAACTGGAGATACAGATGGTTGTGAGACACCAAGTGCAGGCTGAGACTTAAACCCAGTTCCTCTGCAGAAAGTAACAAGTGCTGAGCCATCCTGAGTTCTTTGTATGTTAAAGGCTGCTTTGTGTCTCTGGATTGGGTTTACTTGAAAGTCTATGTGTTGCTGAGGAGAGTGTGCATTTGTGTGTGTGTGTGTGTGTGTGTGTGTGTGTGTGTGTGTGTGTGTGTGTGTGTGTTGGGTGGAATATCCTATAGATATCTCTTAGGTCCACTTGATGATGTAAGATGTCATTCAATTCTGAGGTCCTCTCTTTATTTTTTGTCCAGGTGACCTGTCTATTGGAGAGACTGGGGTGTTGAAATCACCTGTATTAGGTGCCCCAGAGTGGTGCATCTATGTTTAGTATTGTGGTGTTTTCCTGATTAACTGATCCCTTGATTAGAATGAGCTGCCCTTCTGTGTCTCTTCTGATCAGTTTTAGTTTGAAGTCTATTGTGTAGGTATTAGGATGGCAATGCCTGCCTGCTACTTGATCTCCTTTGCTTGGAATACTTCTTTCTATCCTTTTAAATGGTATCTATGGCTTTAAAGCTGAGTGTCTTGTAGACAATAGATAGGTTGATTTTGTTTCTTGATCTGTTCAGTCAGCCTGTGTCATTAGGTTGTAGAATCAGTCCATTCCTATTTAGAGTTATTAAAAGGTGGGTGTGTAGATCACAGTCATTTTGATGGTTTTATTTGTTTTTGAAATTCCAACAGAGATGGGGGAAAGTTCATGAGGCCCCCACCTTTAGATAAAGAGCTACAAGCAATTAACATCTGCCAAGAGAAGGAGAATTAGTCTTCTCCAGCGATGAGCCCCAATAATTTATCCAATGCCAAATACTCACCCCTAAAGACATATGTGCAGGCAACACAGAATGGACTAAACAGGACACATTTCTATATTCTTTTATATGTACATGTAACAGTGATGATTTAAAAACAGGAGGCCATGAGTTGGAGGACAAACATGGGGGGGATATGAAGGAAGAAACAGGGGTAATTGGTGTGAATATATTTTAATTAATCTTAAAAAAATCTAATGTTGAAGACTTACATTTAAATTTTTCTGTAACACTGACTTTAAATTCTATAGGCACTTAAATACATCAGTGATGATGCACATATAATTATCAGTTTATTGCTGAGAGTTTTGACAACCACATCTTTATCAAAGTTACATAACAGCAATTGCTTTTTAAGACAAGGCATTAAGGAATACATACATAGTTCCAAGTTCCTGCCTACCTCACGTTGATTATTTTTAATATGTGTATTTTAATTTTAATTTTATGTCTATGGATGTTTTGCCTGTATACATGTCTGTGCAACTATGTGTGTACCTGGTGCCAGTGGAGGCCAGAAGAGGGTGTTGGATTCCTGGAACTGGAGCTACAGACAGTTGTAAACTACTGTATGGGTGCTGGGAATCAAACCCAGGTCCTCTGGAAGAGCAACCAGTGCTCTTAACTACTAAGCTATCTCTCCAGCCCATTACATTCTTTTTTGATGTGTTACTTTATAGATGATTCTCAACTATTCACAACTCATGATCTGTGAGTTGTGACCCCTTTGTGGGTCAAACAACCCTTTCACAGAGCTCACACATCTGATATCCTATACATCAGATATTTACATTACGATTCATAACAGTAACAAAATTACAGTTATGAAGTAGCATTGAAAATAATTTTATGGCTGAGGGGGTCACCACAACATGAGGAACTGTATTAAAATGTCACATATTGGTGAAATTATTTAGGCCACTCCACGTAGTTAAAAGGAAGATTTATTTAGTGGGTGACTTACAAATGAAGGATAGGTAGATTGCGGGGGGGGGGGGGGGGGAGGGGGGCGGCAGAGGCGGTCTCGGAAGGTGTATCGCAGTCCAGCGGTGTCCTCTGGAGCTCAGCTCAGTCAATCTCCACCATCTACGGTCCAGGAACAGAGAGAGCACTTGCCCATCTAGGTCTCGGGTCTCCAGACACCTTCCTTGGCCCTGCCTCGTAGGCGTGACAGTTGCCAGAGTCTCAATGGGGGTTGGAACTTCCAGATCCA